>NW_027286102.1:0-41763 GCF_022747635.1 Hetaerina americana
CGTTCGAGGCCATCCTTCACCTGGTATTGGACGCGCTCGCGACCCGGTGGGCCGCGCGCCGGCCGCGGAAAGCGGCCCCGAGAAGACGGTCCCTTCGGACGCCTTCCCCCTGACTCGGCGCCTGTCAAACCTTCCTCCTGTTCCTCCCCGGTGCCTGTCCCGTAAGCGGACGTTTATGCATTTTTCGACGACTCGGGGGCGTCGCGACGCACCCACCTCCCGCGCCCGTGGGAAAGGATTATCGAGTCGCAAATGGAGACGGAGTCACCCGTTAAGCGCACGCCTTACGACGCGTCCGCGTGGGCTTCGAAATGGTTGCATGGGGTGGCCGAAGGGGAAAAAGAAATGAACTGTACGCACGCGAATGGGACGTCAAAGTTCACGTACAACAAAGTCGAGGATGGCGCCGAATTATGCTTTAGCCCCGTGAGCGGGCGGGAAAAACAATGTAGTAGCCGAGGGCGCGCAGTGGCGACCCGGCCGTGACGAGTTTGCTCCGTCTCCAACGGCTTCGGACGTCGGTACCTCGTTGCGGGATGATGAATTTGTAGCAACCGGCATGTCTTCGGAAACGAAATGATACTTCATCACGGGAAAACTCTTATTGTCGTTGAAACGGCGCCACATCCACGTTTCCGCGGATGTCTACCCTAGTTTCCTTGCACGTCTTTCGAAGAGGAGAGTCGTCTGCCGTCGACTTGTTATCGCGTACATTTCTTTTATTAACCTTCCTTATCTGTGCGATGCGTTGGATGTGCTTTTCTCCACGGTGCCGTCAAGTTACGGAATACACCCCTACGACCTTAAAAAAAAATCCCTCCCACACACACGCTGTATGTCACGTTAAATGACCCTGTGTGATGGGATACCTCGGGGACGTAGTCAACGTGAAAGCGACTCCTTGAAAACCAGGCTCTCGTAAGCGTACGTAATTCGTGTCGGCAATTTCGCTCGGTACACATCCCCCGCCGTACGTCTTATTCACGGAAACGGCGAAAATAGGGCGCATCGCGGGATTGTATGCGCGATCATTACGATGGGAATCGCCATAAGCAAATAGGACAGATGCGTTTAACTCAATAATATCCACATCCCTTTCGTCGTAGTTGCGGAGCTATGACGGCTTGTATTCGTGTCACAATATTTTTCAGTTGCTTCCAACCTAATTTCACATCGTTTCCACTTGTTTCCAATCGACATAATGTGTGTCAAGCATATGGATCTTGTTTTTTACCTCCATGCCGTTGGAATAATATCTTTCATTAGAGCAATGGTCGACTTTTCCTTGTAACTTTCGAGGGTCGGGATAGTGATTGACGGATAAGGTAGAGTGAATAGCCCTTACCTGGAAAACATTCCTGTGAATAAATAAAAAAAACGTGGGAAAAAGCCGTCGGGGCGTGATGCGGCGTTCAATAGTGATGACAGATTATACTATCTGGCGTAGGAAAGACTTGAACACGATTTTTCCTGGGATCGTAATCAGGGATCCAGGCTGGTTTCCAGTGCTTGCGGGGTTGGGGGGACTAGGGGCGGCATTAACAGCCGGAACCGTTCATTCCTCTACGACCTCTCTTTCGTGGAACTCTATCACCGTCGACAGTTCACGGAACATCATTTCTCGGTTCTGTCTCGAAGAAGCCCCTGTGTTAATTCAATTACTCAGTATCTACTTCGTTCTGCATTACTTAATCAATACATGTGGACCCATCAAATATTTCATCCCCGTTCATTGTTGATTCCTTGAGGTTCTTAGCGATGCGGAAGCAACTTTATCGTCACGAGTAATAAAAGAACGATGATTAACAATTTTAAGCTGTCTGGTACCTAGCACATCACCATAAAAGATACGAAATAAGCATTCCAGTGAACAGGAAAACAAATTGTCGTCTTTTCCCCGGCCAATCTGGGATCATTGCAATGTGAAGCGAAAGTCAATCAGGAGTTAAGAGGATTCAATCCACTCACGATGAAGTAGACGACTGAAGGTTGCGTAGGTCTATGTGCACGTTCGTGTGTGTTAGTTTCTAGTGTTCATATGTAAATGACAGTTGTGTCAATGGGGGAACGTTATTCGAAAGTAACACTAGTTGACTCGAATTTAATCATTCTTATTACCAGTAGTTGCATTGCAAAATTTGACATTATCACGGCAGGAGGTAGGTGATGACTGTCATAAATGTTCGCTAATGGAGGACGTTTGTCATCCATTCCGAGATTTTGAAAAAAAAACTGTCTCCGTTTACATATCGCTGCGTACCCGAGATATTTTACTAATTTGGTACTCTGTGTGGATGAATTTATTAACAGATGTCATAAGGGTGATTTCAACTACACAAATTTGACAAAGTTCAATGTTAAGTATTAACGCCTCGCTGTGACTGGTATGACATTACATGATATCCCGGTGATTAAGCATCACCACAACTGCTAAGGTAATTAATCGTCATGGTGTATATCATGAGTCTTAAAATCACACGATCGTTATGAAATTTACACCGCTTCACGGCTCGTCGGCATTTTCTCCCGTCCGTAGTTAAGTTGTATGTTACTAAGTTGCCTAGGCAAGGACGTTATTCCATTCCATTCCCGGCCACTGTTACTAGGTGAATCTGATTAAATATCGCTTCACGAATCACTATTGTCCTCAAAGCCGAGCGTCCTTCGGTTAACGCCACTGCGGGAAATCGGTTGTCGAATACGGTGAAGTGACGATCTCGTGTACCTAGTGTCAAAATGCGGCCGGGGTGGATTCTTCAATGGGGCTAATGCGGTAAAGATTTTCACCAAATTTGCAGAAAGTAGAAATGCTAAAAGGACGGACAGGTAGGCACATGCGGCAACCTTTTTCGTCAGAAATGCACTCGGAAAGAAAGCACTTGTAGGAAGAGTCGCCTTAATGAAAACGTTATGCAATCATCTCATAAATGATTATACCGGCCGCTAATTTTAAAGATTTTTCTTTCACGTCAAACTTCGACCTCTTTTCCCTAGATTTCATTTCCCTAATCCCGCAAAGAAATAAACAACATTAACGTATGTCCTTCCATCCCTTGTGTATCAACGTAATAAAATTAGCGGGTAAGTTGGGACTGGGACCATTTAACTTTTGCCTAGAGAAACATTTTCTGTTCTGTGGCGTGACAAGACAAGTAAAGATTTCTGGAAAGGTTAATTTCGTTCAAAAGAAGGGGAATGAGCCGTCTCGCACCGGAAAAACCTTCGTGTCCCGCGGAAGGGACCCCGGTTCAAAACTATAACAAGAATCGGTCATTTGGAGGCATGGTGATCAAAGAACTGGTCTACTTGTCACGTCTGTCTCGATGCATTTGTAATCAATTGCTGATAAATCGTTGCAGTATCGCAAAAAAAAAATTGCGGAAAAGGATGAAAAATCACTCAATCGACTTTAAAATACTTGGGGGATTCGTTCAGAGGAGGTTTATCAACATTGTTTCAGCGAGATGCCGATTTCCCAAGAAGGAAACCCGATGCCCATTACATAAATTGTTATTTGTGCGAATGATGCTGATTCCATATGCTGTTAACGACGATGCATTCCGTAGAAATAGTTTCTGGGAATTGATTGATTGGATAGAATTAGCACAATGGAAAATCCACGGAAGCGCTCACTGCCCGCCATTTTGTTTATTGCGACGCCTGCTCGTCACGACTTGGTGAATGTACAAGGAACGCTGTTGCCCAGCTGCGTTCTATGCTTGCGAGGTTTCCACAGAAATTTCTTCCTCGTGCGGAATGCCACGTGGGTCATTGCGACAGCCCTTTTCTGGTTAACGTAGAAACTTGGGGCGAGGACGGGTCGCATTACCTGCCTGCCTCCTCGCGTTGAACCCCCGAGGAGTTTTACGACGTAGCGGATGGGACGGGAGGTTAAGCGGAATTAGCCTTCGCGGAAAAACGGCCGCGTGGGAAGGGCATGTGGGAACCTGTCATTTACTGCCCCTGGAAGTGAAGCAGGAGCAACGTGACCACAAGCGTACCAGTTTCGGAGGGAGACGGACGCCGTGAATCCATATTATTTTTGACGGAGGGAGACATGTAAGTCAAGGCTTACGTCTGAGAAACGAGCATAGCAGGTCAGTGGTTTGAAAAGTACTGGGTGAAAGGGAAGTAATCATGGGAATATAATATTTTTTCCTTAATATCTCGACGGTCATTTTCATCAAATGCAGACGCATAGCAGTAGAAAATATAATTGAATAGGAGGTAAGAAATTCGTCCATCTTTTATTGTCATAAGTTTCTCCTTTACATTTACTCTATTTTTTCGTGAACCGCGCGCGTGCACACCAGGTAAGTAGTTGGTGAATCGGAGGAAAGCGTGGGACTCTAATTTTCCAGGTTTTTACGTTTATTTATGTACGTCCTTTGCGGCCGAGTATTGACGATTGCCCATCGCAGTCGGGTATTTGAAAACTGAAGATTATTTCATGGCCCTTAGAAGGGCCGTTAGGATGCATCAAAGCAATCCCGTCGAGGAATTTACTTTGAGCTGGTGTACTTGGTGACGGCCTTGGTCCCCTCGGAGACGGCGTGCTTGGCCAGCTCACCGGGAAGCAAGAGCCTGACGGCGGTCTGCACCTCCCGGCTGGTGATGGTGGAGCGCTTGTTGTAGTGAGCCAGGCGAGAAGCTTCGGCGGCGATTCTCTCGAAAATATCGTTGACGAAGCTGTTCATGATGCTCATGGCCTTGCTGGAGATTCCGGTGTCGGGGTGCACCTGCTTCAGCACTTTGTAGATGTAGATTGCGTAGCTCTCCTTCCTCCTGCGCTTCTTCTTCTTGTCTCCCTTGGAGATGTTCTTCTGGGCCTTGCCCGCTTTCTTCGCAGCCTTTCCGCTCGTCTTGGGTGGCATGGTGATCACGTTCGGCGAACGGGGTCGATTTCAGTATTTTCGCCGATCATCAGTCGCCTGCTTATGTACCCCTGGTCCGTTCCGTGAGCCGAATCTCCTCGACGACCAATCACGTAAAAGCATGATGTGGCGTCGCTAGGACGGCGGCAGCCTATATAAATGCGCCCAGGAGTCTGACAGCGATTAGACAGCACTACCAGATAAAGAAGCATTCAGCCATGTCCGGACGAGGAAAGGGAGGAAAAGTGAAGGGGAAGTCCAAGTCCCGCTCCAGCAGGGCCGGTCTTCAGTTTCCGGTCGGTCGTATCCACCGTCTGCTCCGCAAGGGGAACTATGCCGAGCGTGTTGGTGCCGGTGCCCCAGTCTACTTGGCCGCCGTCATGGAGTACCTGGCCGCGGAAGTCCTCGAGTTGGCCGGTAACGCTGCCAGGGACAACAAGAAGACGAGAATCATCCCTCGTCACTTGCAGTTGGCCATCCGCAACGACGAGGAGTTGAATAAGCTCCTGTCGGGCGTTACCATCGCTCAGGGAGGTGTCCTTCCGAACATCCAGGCGGTGCTCCTGCCCAAGAAGACTGAGAAGAAGGCATAAGCATCACGCTGTGCGCATAAAAGGTCCTTTTCAGGACCAGAACATACTAGAGAGATGTACGCGATAAATGTCATGTGAAAAAAATAATAATAACAATAAACGTAATAAGCATAGCGAATGAAACGTGGAGCTATAATTGGGCTAAGGTAAACGATGGGAAATAAAGCGTATAAAAAGTGAAAGCGTTTGTGCTGAAATGCAACGAAGAATGATTGAAGGTGACACTGCTTCGTTTACAATGTATTTCATAGTCTGTCATAAAATTTCACCTGCAATCTGCCGCTTAACTACGTTATTTCTTGTTAACATGTATGGTTGCAACGGCGCGATACACATTGTCGCCAGTCCGTTGCCACGTGCTTATTCATGTACGGTTGCAACGGCGCGATATACATTGTTGCCACGTGCTTATTCATGTACGGTTGCAACGGCGCGAAGTACATTGTTGCCCCGTGCTTATTCCTGTACGGTTGCAACGGCGCGATATACATTGTCGCCAGTCCGTTGCCACGTGCTTATTCCGATTCGCTGACAATGTCTTTAACGTCGGTAAAGGCTCATACAATTTCAACTCTATTATCACCGCCATTTTTTTTTTGCGTTCGAACAGGTCTTACTTTACTATTTATCGCCGTCACACACGCTATGGCGAATAGGGAATAATTTTTCGTTCCGTTATGGCAAAGGATTGGCTCCATCTCTGAACATTGTATTGGTCCTTAGAAGGACCTTTTTTATCGACGTACGCCGGGTGTCGGATGGCGATCCCGTCGCGTCGTGTCTAACCGCCAAACCCGTAGAGAGTGCGGCCCTGTCGCTTGAGTGCGTACACGACGTCCATGGCTGTGACGGTCTTCCTCTTGGCGTGTTCGGTGTAGGTGACGGCGTCGCGAATAACGTTCTCAAGGAACACCTTGAGCACACCGCGCGTCTCCTCGTAGATGAGTCCGGAGATACGCTTCACTCCACCTCGGCGGGCGAGACGGCGGATGGCCGGCTTGGTGATGCCCTGGATGTTATCGCGGAGAACTTTGCGATGACGTTTGGCTCCTCCCTTTCCCAGGCCTTTTCCTCCCTTGCCGCGTCCAGTCATCTCTGTAGTCTGCTCGTAGTAAGGGCTGCTGTCTGATGACCTGAAATGCACCTTCGCCGGTATTTATAAACGTCGCCGCCGCGGCGATGACGTACCCGACCTCTCCACCAATCAGCGTCGCCCGTACTATCTGGCGCCATTCTCGGAAGTGCTTAAAAGACGGCGTTGACCCGGCTTTTTACAGATCGCAGAAATGGCACGTACGAAGCAGACAGCCCGCAAGTCCACCGGAGGAAAGGCCCCGAGGAAGCAGCTGGCCACCAAGGCCGCTCGCAAGAGCGCGCCGGCGACGGGAGGCGTCAAGAAGCCCCACAGGTACCGCCCCGGTACCGTGGCCCTTCGTGAGATCAGGAGATACCAGAAGAGCACGGAGCTCCTCATCCGCAAGCTGCCCTTCCAGCGCCTGGTGCGTGAGATCGCCCAGGACTTCAAGACCGATCTTCGGTTCCAGAGCTCCGCCGTCATGGCTCTCCAGGAGGCCAGCGAGGCTTACCTAGTGGGTCTCTTTGAGGACACCAACCTCTGCGCCATCCACGCTAAGCGTGTGACCATCATGCCCAAGGACATCCAGCTGGCCCGCCGTATCCGCGGAGAGCGAGCTTAGAAAGCTACTTTCGGCCGAAAAACAAAGGTCCTTTTCAGGACCAGTACATACTTAAAAGTTTGAATTTAGCACGATCGCACAATAATTAACGACGATGTAAATCCATTGGAATGATGGACGACATGAAATTTCCTTTGCGCATGGCAAGTGCGTTTGCACGGCTACGCATGAAATGAGATGAAATAAAAGTTCGTGCGATGCTTACCTGACGCGCTTAACGAAAAGAAAACAATACTCCGTGACGTGTTGTTCATTTTACACGTTCTATGAATGTTATTCTTAATTTTTTTTTTCGTCCGTCCATGTCGCATCATCAATTTTAAATAGGACCGTTGTTTTTGCATGGCATTAATCATGATAAATGTTAACTTTGGGCGTGCTCAGTGGCGTGGGCATTGAGTGGCAAGCATCTTTGGAAGACATGATGGTCCTAAAAAGGACCGAGATTGGACGCTGTCTGCTGTCCTAGGTGCGCCGGTGGCGAAGCAGTGATGGTTCACTTCTTTTTCTGGGCGGCGGAAGGTTTCTTGGCGGCGGGCTTGGCCTTGGTGGGCGTCTTCTTGGGCTTGGGGGTCTTGGGTTTGGTGGCCGCCTTTTTCGCCTTCGACGGGGACTTTGCCGCCTTGGCGGCGGGTTTCCCAGCCGCCGGCTTCTTCTTTGGCTTGTCCGCCGCCTTCTTCGCCTTCTTGGCTGGTGGCGCGGACTTGCTTCGCTCCTTGGGCGCGGACCTCTTGGTGCCACTGGACGCCTTCTCGGAGGACTTCTTGGCTCCGACCGCTTTCGGTTTCTTTACTCCCGTCTTCTTGACGACCTTTTTCGCCTTGGTCGTCCCGCTGGCTGCCGCGGGTGCGGCCTTCTTGCTGTGGCTCAGCTTGAAGGAACCTGAGGCGCCCTTTCCCTTGGTCTGGACGAGAGTTCCGGCGGTGACGGCCGCCTTGAGGTACTTCTTGATGAAAGGCGAGAGCCTCTCGGCGTCCACTTTGTAGCTGGCTGCGATGTACTTCTTGATGGCTTGAAGGGAAGAGCCACCGCGCTCCTTGAGGCCCTTGACTGCGTTGTTAACCATCTCGGAAGTGGGCGGGTGCGACGGCTTTGCGCGAGCCTTCTTGGCTGCTCCGCCCTTGCTGGCCTTCTTGGAAGCCGCGGAGGTTCCTGAAGAAGGCAGGGGTTTTACTGCGACGGTGCCCGAAGGCTGGGCTGCCGGTGGTGCGGCTGCCGCTGCTCCAGATGCTGCGTCTGCCATGTTATCGGCTGCTGCGTGATGATAGAAAGAGAAAATTACCAAGACATGGATTTCTTACGAAAGTCCACCTTGCTATCGTACCATTTCGGAGCAAAATACGATCTCTTCCTCTCGCCTCCGGTGCGCTTCTCGGATTGTTTGTACTCCACTCCTCCTCCGACTTTCGCGTTTCGGAGAGTGTCGGGGGCGCGTAACGAGGGCGCCTTGCGCCGCGGCGCCCGTCAGGGTTCCACCCTGTCGGCCGTGGCGGCGCCAGGCGTTTGGCGAGCCCAGTTCGTGTGCAGCGGGTCGTCAAAATACGGGTTGTCGTCCTGTCGAAGGCGTACCCGGGAATAAACGTTGCACACGTTTCTACCGGGGTCGATTCCTCGAGATCCGAGGTAACGTACGTTCGAGGCCATCCTTCACCTGGTATTGGACGCGCTCGCGACCCGGTGGGCCGCGCGCCGGCCGCGGAAAGCGGCCCCGAGAAGACGGTCCCTTCGGACGCCTTCCCCCTGACTCGGCGCCTGTCAAACCTTCCTCCTGTTCCTCCCCGGTGCCTGTCCCGTAAGCGGACGTTTATGCATTTTTCGACGACTCGGGGGCGTCGCGACGCACCCACCTCCCGCGCCCGTGGGAAAGGATTATCGAGTCGCAAATGGAGACGGAGTCACCCGTTAAGCGCACGCCTTACGACGCGTCCGCGTGGGCTTCGAAATGGTTGCATGGGGTGGCCGAAGGGGAAAAAGAAATGAACTGTACGCACGCGAATGGGACGTCAAAGTTCACGTACAACAAAGTCGAGGATGGCGCCGAATTATGCTTTAGCCCCGTGAGCGGGCGGGAAAAACAATGTAGTAGCCGAGGGCGCGCAGTGGCGACCCGGCCGTGACGAGTTTGCTCCGTCTCCAACGGCTTCGGACGTCGGTACCTCGTTGCGGGATGATGAATTTGTAGCAACCGGCATGTCTTCGGAAACGAAATGATACTTCATCACGGGAAAACTCTTATTGTCGTTGAAACGGCGCCACATCCACGTTTCCGCGGATGTCTACCCTAGTTTCCTTGCACGTCTTTCGAAGAGGAGAGTCGTCTGCCGTCGACTTGTTATCGCGTACATTTCTTTTATTAACCTTCCTTATCTGTGCGATGCGTTGGATGTGCTTTTCTCCACGGTGCCGTCAAGTTACGGAATACACCCCTACGACCTTAAAAAAAAATCCCTCCCACACACACGCTGTATGTCACGTTAAATGACCCTGTGTGATGGGATACCTCGGGGACGTAGTCAACGTGAAAGCGACTCCTTGAAAACCAGGCTCTCGTAAGCGTACGTAATTCGTGTCGGCAATTTCGCTCGGTACACATCCCCCGCCGTACGTCTTATTCACGGAAACGGCGAAAATAGGGCGCATCGCGGGATTGTATGCGCGATCATTACGATGGGAATCGCCATAAGCAAATAGGACAGATGCGTTTAACTCAATAATATCCACATCCCTTTCGTCGTAGTTGCGGAGCTATGACGGCTTGTATTCGTGTCACAATATTTTTCAGTTGCTTCCAACCTAATTTCACATCGTTTCCACTTGTTTCCAATCGACATAATGTGTGTCAAGCATATGGATCTTGTTTTTTACCTCCATGCCGTTGGAATAATATCTTTCATTAGAGCAATGGTCGACTTTTCCTTGTAACTTTCGAGGGTCGGGATAGTGATTGACGGATAAGGTAGAGTGAATAGCCCTTACCTGGAAAACATTCCTGTGAATAAATAAAAAAAACGTGGGAAAAAGCCGTCGGGGCGTGATGCGGCGTTCAATAGTGATGACAGATTATACTATCTGGCGTAGGAAAGACTTGAACACGATTTTTCCTGGGATCGTAATCAGGGATCCAGGCTGGTTTCCAGTGCTTGCGGGGTTGGGGGGACTAGGGGCGGCATTAACAGCCGGAACCGTTCATTCCTCTACGACCTCTCTTTCGTGGAACTCTATCACCGTCGACAGTTCACGGAACATCATTTCTCGGTTCTGTCTCGAAGAAGCCCCTGTGTTAATTCAATTACTCAGTATCTACTTCGTTCTGCATTACTTAATCAATACATGTGGACCCATCAAATATTTCATCCCCGTTCATTGTTGATTCCTTGAGGTTCTTAGCGATGCGGAAGCAACTTTATCGTCACGAGTAATAAAAGAACGATGATTAACAATTTTAAGCTGTCTGGTACCTAGCACATCACCATAAAAGATACGAAATAAGCATTCCAGTGAACAGGAAAACAAATTGTCGTCTTTTCCCCGGCCAATCTGGGATCATTGCAATGTGAAGCGAAAGTCAATCAGGAGTTAAGAGGATTCAATCCACTCACGATGAAGTAGACGACTGAAGGTTGCGTAGGTCTATGTGCACGTTCGTGTGTGTTAGTTTCTAGTGTTCATATGTAAATGACAGTTGTGTCAATGGGGGAACGTTATTCGAAAGTAACACTAGTTGACTCGAATTTAATCATTCTTATTACCAGTAGTTGCATTGCAAAATTTGACATTATCACGGCAGGAGGTAGGTGATGACTGTCATAAATGTTCGCTAATGGAGGACGTTTGTCATCCATTCCGAGATTTTGAAAAAAAAACTGTCTCCGTTTACATATCGCTGCGTACCCGAGATATTTTACTAATTTGGTACTCTGTGTGGATGAATTTATTAACAGATGTCATAAGGGTGATTTCAACTACACAAATTTGACAAAGTTCAATGTTAAGTATTAACGCCTCGCTGTGACTGGTATGACATTACATGATATCCCGGTGATTAAGCATCACCACAACTGCTAAGGTAATTAATCGTCATGGTGTATATCATGAGTCTTAAAATCACACGATCGTTATGAAATTTACACCGCTTCACGGCTCGTCGGCATTTTCTCCCGTCCGTAGTTAAGTTGTATGTTACTAAGTTGCCTAGGCAAGGACGTTATTCCATTCCATTCCCGGCCACTGTTACTAGGTGAATCTGATTAAATATCGCTTCACGAATCACTATTGTCCTCAAAGCCGAGCGTCCTTCGGTTAACGCCACTGCGGGAAATCGGTTGTCGAATACGGTGAAGTGACGATCTCGTGTACCTAGTGTCAAAATGCGGCCGGGGTGGATTCTTCAATGGGGCTAATGCGGTAAAGATTTTCACCAAATTTGCAGAAAGTAGAAATGCTAAAAGGACGGACAGGTAGGCACATGCGGCAACCTTTTTCGTCAGAAATGCACTCGGAAAGAAAGCACTTGTAGGAAGAGTCGCCTTAATGAAAACGTTATGCAATCATCTCATAAATGATTATACCGGCCGCTAATTTTAAAGATTTTTCTTTCACGTCAAACTTCGACCTCTTTTCCCTAGATTTCATTTCCCTAATCCCGCAAAGAAATAAACAACATTAACGTATGTCCTTCCATCCCTTGTGTATCAACGTAATAAAATTAGCGGGTAAGTTGGGACTGGGACCATTTAACTTTTGCCTAGAGAAACATTTTCTGTTCTGTGGCGTGACAAGACAAGTAAAGATTTCTGGAAAGGTTAATTTCGTTCAAAAGAAGGGGAATGAGCCGTCTCGCACCGGAAAAACCTTCGTGTCCCGCGGAAGGGACCCCGGTTCAAAACTATAACAAGAATCGGTCATTTGGAGGCATGGTGATCAAAGAACTGGTCTACTTGTCACGTCTGTCTCGATGCATTTGTAATCAATTGCTGATAAATCGTTGCAGTATCGCAAAAAAAAAATTGCGGAAAAGGATGAAAAATCACTCAATCGACTTTAAAATACTTGGGGGATTCGTTCAGAGGAGGTTTATCAACATTGTTTCAGCGAGATGCCGATTTCCCAAGAAGGAAACCCGATGCCCATTACATAAATTGTTATTTGTGCGAATGATGCTGATTCCATATGCTGTTAACGACGATGCATTCCGTAGAAATAGTTTCTGGGAATTGATTGATTGGATAGAATTAGCACAATGGAAAATCCACGGAAGCGCTCACTGCCCGCCATTTTGTTTATTGCGACGCCTGCTCGTCACGACTTGGTGAATGTACAAGGAACGCTGTTGCCCAGCTGCGTTCTATGCTTGCGAGGTTTCCACAGAAATTTCTTCCTCGTGCGGAATGCCACGTGGGTCATTGCGACAGCCCTTTTCTGGTTAACGTAGAAACTTGGGGCGAGGACGGGTCGCATTACCTGCCTGCCTCCTCGCGTTGAACCCCCGAGGAGTTTTACGACGTAGCGGATGGGACGGGAGGTTAAGCGGAATTAGCCTTCGCGGAAAAACGGCCGCGTGGGAAGGGCATGTGGGAACCTGTCATTTACTGCCCCTGGAAGTGAAGCAGGAGCAACGTGACCACAAGCGTACCAGTTTCGGAGGGAGACGGACGCCGTGAATCCATATTATTTTTGACGGAGGGAGACATGTAAGTCAAGGCTTACGTCTGAGAAACGAGCATAGCAGGTCAGTGGTTTGAAAAGTACTGGGTGAAAGGGAAGTAATCATGGGAATATAATATTTTTTCCTTAATATCTCGACGGTCATTTTCATCAAATGCAGACGCATAGCAGTAGAAAATATAATTGAATAGGAGGTAAGAAATTCGTCCATCTTTTATTGTCATAAGTTTCTCCTTTACATTTACTCTATTTTTTCGTGAACCGCGCGCGTGCACACCAGGTAAGTAGTTGGTGAATCGGAGGAAAGCGTGGGACTCTAATTTTCCAGGTTTTTACGTTTATTTATGTACGTCCTTTGCGGCCGAGTATTGACGATTGCCCATCGCAGTCGGGTATTTGAAAACTGAAGATTATTTCATGGCCCTTAGAAGGGCCGTTAGGATGCATCAAAGCAATCCCGTCGAGGAATTTACTTTGAGCTGGTGTACTTGGTGACGGCCTTGGTCCCCTCGGAGACGGCGTGCTTGGCCAGCTCACCGGGAAGCAAGAGCCTGACGGCGGTCTGCACCTCCCGGCTGGTGATGGTGGAGCGCTTGTTGTAGTGAGCCAGGCGAGAAGCTTCGGCGGCGATTCTCTCGAAAATATCGTTGACGAAGCTGTTCATGATGCTCATGGCCTTGCTGGAGATTCCGGTGTCGGGGTGCACCTGCTTCAGCACTTTGTAGATGTAGATTGCGTAGCTCTCCTTCCTCCTGCGCTTCTTCTTCTTGTCTCCCTTGGAGATGTTCTTCTGGGCCTTGCCCGCTTTCTTCGCAGCCTTTCCGCTCGTCTTGGGTGGCATGGTGATCACGTTCGGCGAACGGGGTCGATTTCAGTATTTTCGCCGATCATCAGTCGCCTGCTTATGTACCCCTGGTCCGTTCCGTGAGCCGAATCTCCTCGACGACCAATCACGTAAAAGCATGATGTGGCGTCGCTAGGACGGCGGCAGCCTATATAAATGCGCCCAGGAGTCTGACAGCGATTAGACAGCACTACCAGATAAAGAAGCATTCAGCCATGTCCGGACGAGGAAAGGGAGGAAAAGTGAAGGGGAAGTCCAAGTCCCGCTCCAGCAGGGCCGGTCTTCAGTTTCCGGTCGGTCGTATCCACCGTCTGCTCCGCAAGGGGAACTATGCCGAGCGTGTTGGTGCCGGTGCCCCAGTCTACTTGGCCGCCGTCATGGAGTACCTGGCCGCGGAAGTCCTCGAGTTGGCCGGTAACGCTGCCAGGGACAACAAGAAGACGAGAATCATCCCTCGTCACTTGCAGTTGGCCATCCGCAACGACGAGGAGTTGAATAAGCTCCTGTCGGGCGTTACCATCGCTCAGGGAGGTGTCCTTCCGAACATCCAGGCGGTGCTCCTGCCCAAGAAGACTGAGAAGAAGGCATAAGCATCACGCTGTGCGCATAAAAGGTCCTTTTCAGGACCAGAACATACTAGAGAGATGTACGCGATAAATGTCATGTGAAAAAAATAATAATAACAATAAACGTAATAAGCATAGCGAATGAAACGTGGAGCTATAATTGGGCTAAGGTAAACGATGGGAAATAAAGCGTATAAAAAGTGAAAGCGTTTGTGCTGAAATGCAACGAAGAATGATTGAAGGTGACACTGCTTCGTTTACAATGTATTTCATAGTCTGTCATAAAATTTCACCTGCAATCTGCCGCTTAACTACGTTATTTCTTGTTAACATGTATGGTTGCAACGGCGCGATACACATTGTCGCCAGTCCGTTGCCACGTGCTTATTCATGTACGGTTGCAACGGCGCGATATACATTGTTGCCACGTGCTTATTCATGTACGGTTGCAACGGCGCGAAGTACATTGTTGCCCCGTGCTTATTCCTGTACGGTTGCAACGGCGCGATATACATTGTCGCCAGTCCGTTGCCACGTGCTTATTCCGATTCGCTGACAATGTCTTTAACGTCGGTAAAGGCTCATACAATTTCAACTCTATTATCACCGCCATTTTTTTTTTGCGTTCGAACAGGTCTTACTTTACTATTTATCGCCGTCACACACGCTATGGCGAATAGGGAATAATTTTTCGTTCCGTTATGGCAAAGGATTGGCTCCATCTCTGAACATTGTATTGGTCCTTAGAAGGACCTTTTTTATCGACGTACGCCGGGTGTCGGATGGCGATCCCGTCGCGTCGTGTCTAACCGCCAAACCCGTAGAGAGTGCGGCCCTGTCGCTTGAGTGCGTACACGACGTCCATGGCTGTGACGGTCTTCCTCTTGGCGTGTTCGGTGTAGGTGACGGCGTCGCGAATAACGTTCTCAAGGAACACCTTGAGCACACCGCGCGTCTCCTCGTAGATGAGTCCGGAGATACGCTTCACTCCACCTCGGCGGGCGAGACGGCGGATGGCCGGCTTGGTGATGCCCTGGATGTTATCGCGGAGAACTTTGCGATGACGTTTGGCTCCTCCCTTTCCCAGGCCTTTTCCTCCCTTGCCGCGTCCAGTCATCTCTGTAGTCTGCTCGTAGTAAGGGCTGCTGTCTGATGACCTGAAATGCACCTTCGCCGGTATTTATAAACGTCGCCGCCGCGGCGATGACGTACCCGACCTCTCCACCAATCAGCGTCGCCCGTACTATCTGGCGCCATTCTCGGAAGTGCTTAAAAGACGGCGTTGACCCGGCTTTTTACAGATCGCAGAAATGGCACGTACGAAGCAGACAGCCCGCAAGTCCACCGGAGGAAAGGCCCCGAGGAAGCAGCTGGCCACCAAGGCCGCTCGCAAGAGCGCGCCGGCGACGGGAGGCGTCAAGAAGCCCCACAGGTACCGCCCCGGTACCGTGGCCCTTCGTGAGATCAGGAGATACCAGAAGAGCACGGAGCTCCTCATCCGCAAGCTGCCCTTCCAGCGCCTGGTGCGTGAGATCGCCCAGGACTTCAAGACCGATCTTCGGTTCCAGAGCTCCGCCGTCATGGCTCTCCAGGAGGCCAGCGAGGCTTACCTAGTGGGTCTCTTTGAGGACACCAACCTCTGCGCCATCCACGCTAAGCGTGTGACCATCATGCCCAAGGACATCCAGCTGGCCCGCCGTATCCGCGGAGAGCGAGCTTAGAAAGCTACTTTCGGCCGAAAAACAAAGGTCCTTTTCAGGACCAGTACATACTTAAAAGTTTGAATTTAGCACGATCGCACAATAATTAACGACGATGTAAATCCATTGGAATGATGGACGACATGAAATTTCCTTTGCGCATGGCAAGTGCGTTTGCACGGCTACGCATGAAATGAGATGAAATAAAAGTTCGTGCGATGCTTACCTGACGCGCTTAACGAAAAGAAAACAATACTCCGTGACGTGTTGTTCATTTTACACGTTCTATGAATGTTATTCTTAATTTTTTTTTTCGTCCGTCCATGTCGCATCATCAATTTTAAATAGGACCGTTGTTTTTGCATGGCATTAATCATGATAAATGTTAACTTTGGGCGTGCTCAGTGGCGTGGGCATTGAGTGGCAAGCATCTTTGGAAGACATGATGGTCCTAAAAAGGACCGAGATTGGACGCTGTCTGCTGTCCTAGGTGCGCCGGTGGCGAAGCAGTGATGGTTCACTTCTTTTTCTGGGCGGCGGAAGGTTTCTTGGCGGCGGGCTTGGCCTTGGTGGGCGTCTTCTTGGGCTTGGGGGTCTTGGGTTTGGTGGCCGCCTTTTTCGCCTTCGACGGGGACTTTGCCGCCTTGGCGGCGGGTTTCCCAGCCGCCGGCTTCTTCTTTGGCTTGTCCGCCGCCTTCTTCGCCTTCTTGGCTGGTGGCGCGGACTTGCTTCGCTCCTTGGGCGCGGACCTCTTGGTGCCACTGGACGCCTTCTCGGAGGACTTCTTGGCTCCGACCGCTTTCGGTTTCTTTACTCCCGTCTTCTTGACGACCTTTTTCGCCTTGGTCGTCCCGCTGGCTGCCGCGGGTGCGGCCTTCTTGCTGTGGCTCAGCTTGAAGGAACCTGAGGCGCCCTTTCCCTTGGTCTGGACGAGAGTTCCGGCGGTGACGGCCGCCTTGAGGTACTTCTTGATGAAAGGCGAGAGCCTCTCGGCGTCCACTTTGTAGCTGGCTGCGATGTACTTCTTGATGGCTTGAAGGGAAGAGCCACCGCGCTCCTTGAGGCCCTTGACTGCGTTGTTAACCATCTCGGAAGTGGGCGGGTGCGACGGCTTTGCGCGAGCCTTCTTGGCTGCTCCGCCCTTGCTGGCCTTCTTGGAAGCCGCGGAGGTTCCTGAAGAAGGCAGGGGTTTTACTGCGACGGTGCCCGAAGGCTGGGCTGCCGGTGGTGCGGCTGCCGCTGCTCCAGATGCTGCGTCTGCCATGTTATCGGCTGCTGCGTGATGATAGAAAGAGAAAATTACCAAGACATGGATTTCTTACGAAAGTCCACCTTGCTATCGTACCATTTCGGAGCAAAATACGATCTCTTCCTCTCGCCTCCGGTGCGCTTCTCGGATTGTTTGTACTCCACTCCTCCTCCGACTTTCGCGTTTCGGAGAGTGTCGGGGGCGCGTAACGAGGGCGCCTTGCGCCGCGGCGCCCGTCAGGGTTCCACCCTGTCGGCCGTGGCGGCGCCAGGCGTTTGGCGAGCCCAGTTCGTGTGCAGCGGGTCGTCAAAATACGGGTTGTCGTCCTGTCGAAGGCGTACCCGGGAATAAACGTTGCACACGTTTCTACCGGGGTCGATTCCTCGAGATCCGAGGTAACGTACGTTCGAGGCCATCCTTCACCTGGTATTGGACGCGCTCGCGACCCGGTGGGCCGCGCGCCGGCCGCGGAAAGCGGCCCCGAGAAGACGGTCCCTTCGGACGCCTTCCCCCTGACTCGGCGCCTGTCAAACCTTCCTCCTGTTCCTCCCCGGTGCCTGTCCCGTAAGCGGACGTTTATGCATTTTTCGACGACTCGGGGGCGTCGCGACGCACCCACCTCCCGCGCCCGTGGGAAAGGATTATCGAGTCGCAAATGGAGACGGAGTCACCCGTTAAGCGCACGCCTTACGACGCGTCCGCGTGGGCTTCGAAATGGTTGCATGGGGTGGCCGAAGGGGAAAAAGAAATGAACTGTACGCACGCGAATGGGACGTCAAAGTTCACGTACAACAAAGTCGAGGATGGCGCCGAATTATGCTTTAGCCCCGTGAGCGGGCGGGAAAAACAATGTAGTAGCCGAGGGCGCGCAGTGGCGACCCGGCCGTGACGAGTTTGCTCCGTCTCCAACGGCTTCGGACGTCGGTACCTCGTTGCGGGATGATGAATTTGTAGCAACCGGCATGTCTTCGGAAACGAAATGATACTTCATCACGGGAAAACTCTTATTGTCGTTGAAACGGCGCCACATCCACGTTTCCGCGGATGTCTACCCTAGTTTCCTTGCACGTCTTTCGAAGAGGAGAGTCGTCTGCCGTCGACTTGTTATCGCGTACATTTCTTTTATTAACCTTCCTTATCTGTGCGATGCGTTGGATGTGCTTTTCTCCACGGTGCCGTCAAGTTACGGAATACACCCCTACGACCTTAAAAAAAAATCCCTCCCACACACGCTGTATGTCACGTTAAATGACCCTGTGTGATGGGATACCTCGGGGACGTAGTCAACGTGAAAGCGACTCCTTGAAAACCAGGCTCTCGTAAGCGTACGTAATTCGTGTCGGCAATTTCGCTCGGTACACATCCCCCGCCGTACGTCTTATTCACGGAAACGGCGAAAATAGGGCGCATCGCGGGATTGTATGCGCGATCATTACGATGGGAATCGCCATAAGCAAATAGGACAGATGCGTTTAACTCAATAATATCCACATCCCTTTCGTCGTAGTTGCGGAGCTATGACGGCTTGTATTCGTGTCACAATATTTTTCAGTTGCTTCCAACCTAATTTCACATCGTTTCCACTTGTTTCCAATCGACATAATGTGTGTCAAGCATATGGATCTTGTTTTTTACCTCCATGCCGTTGGAATAATATCTTTCATTAGAGCAATGGTCGACTTTTCCTTGTAACTTTCGAGGGTCGGGATAGTGATTGACGGATAAGGTAGAGTGAATAGCCCTTACCTGGAAAACATTCCTGTGAATAAATAAAAAAAACGTGGGAAAAAGCCGTCGGGGCGTGATGCGGCGTTCAATAGTGATGACAGATTATACTATCTGGCGTAGGAAAGACTTGAACACGATTTTTCCTGGGATCGTAATCAGGGATCCAGGCTGGTTTCCAGTGCTTGCGGGGTTGGGGGGACTAGGGGCGGCATTAACAGCCGGAACCGTTCATTCCTCTACGACCTCTCTTTCGTGGAACTCTATCACCGTCGACAGTTCACGGAACATCATTTCTCGGTTCTGTCTCGAAGAAGCCCCTGTGTTAATTCAATTACTCAGTATCTACTTCGTTCTGCATTACTTAATCAATACATGTGGACCCATCAAATATTTCATCCCCGTTCATTGTTGATTCCTTGAGGTTCTTAGCGATGCGGAAGCAACTTTATCGTCACGAGTAATAAAAGAACGATGATTAACAATTTTAAGCTGTCTGGTACCTAGCACATCACCATAAAAGATACGAAATAAGCATTCCAGTGAACAGGAAAACAAATTGTCGTCTTTTCCCCGGCCAATCTGGGATCATTGCAATGTGAAGCGAAAGTCAATCAGGAGTTAAGAGGATTCAATCCACTCACGATGAAGTAGACGACTGAAGGTTGCGTAGGTCTATGTGCACGTTCGTGTGTGTTAGTTTCTAGTGTTCATATGTAAATGACAGTTGTGTCAATGGGGGAACGTTATTCGAAAGTAACACTAGTTGACTCGAATTTAATCATTCTTATTACCAGTAGTTGCATTGCAAAATTTGACATTATCACGGCAGGAGGTAGGTGATGACTGTCATAAATGTTCGCTAATGGAGGACGTTTGTCATCCATTCCGAGATTTTGAAAAAAAAACTGTCTCCGTTTACATATCGCTGCGTACCCGAGATATTTTACTAATTTGGTACTCTGTGTGGATGAATTTATTAACAGATGTCATAAGGGTGATTTCAACTACACAAATTTGACAAAGTTCAATGTTAAGTATTAACGCCTCGCTGTGACTGGTATGACATTACATGATATCCCGGTGATTAAGCATCACCACAACTGCTAAGGTAATTAATCGTCATGGTGTATATCATGAGTCTTAAAATCACACGATCGTTATGAAATTTACACCGCTTCACGGCTCGTCGGCATTTTCTCCCGTCCGTAGTTAAGTTGTATGTTACTAAGTTGCCTAGGCAAGGACGTTATTCCATTCCATTCCCGGCCACTGTTACTAGGTGAATCTGATTAAATATCGCTTCACGAATCACTATTGTCCTCAAAGCCGAGCGTCCTTCGGTTAACGCCACTGCGGGAAATCGGTTGTCGAATACGGTGAAGTGACGATCTCGTGTACCTAGTGTCAAAATGCGGCCGGGGTGGATTCTTCAATGGGGCTAATGCGGTAAAGATTTTCACCAAATTTGCAGAAAGTAGAAATGCTAAAAGGACGGACAGGTAGGCACATGCGGCAACCTTTTTCGTCAGAAATGCACTCGGAAAGAAAGCACTTGTAGGAAGAGTCGCCTTAATGAAAACGTTATGCAATCATCTCATAAATGATTATACCGGCCGCTAATTTTAAAGATTTTTCTTTCACGTCAAACTTCGACCTCTTTTCCCTAGATTTCATTTCCCTAATCCCGCAAAGAAATAAACAACATTAACGTATGTCCTTCCATCCCTTGTGTATCAACGTAATAAAATTAGCGGGTAAGTTGGGACTGGGACCATTTAACTTTTGCCTAGAGAAACATTTTCTGTTCTGTGGCGTGACAAGACAAGTAAAGATTTCTGGAAAGGTTAATTTCGTTCAAAAGAAGGGGAATGAGCCGTCTCGCACCGGAAAAACCTTCGTGTCCCGCGGAAGGGACCCCGGTTCAAAACTATAACAAGAATCGGTCATTTGGAGGCATGGTGATCAAAGAACTGGTCTACTTGTCACGTCTGTCTCGATGCATTTGTAATCAATTGCTGATAAATCGTTGCAGTATCGCAAAAAAAAAATTGCGGAAAAGGATGAAAAATCACTCAATCGACTTTAAAATACTTGGGGGATTCGTTCAGAGGAGGTTTATCAACATTGTTTCAGCGAGATGCCGATTTCCCAAGAAGGAAACCCGATGCCCATTACATAAATTGTTATTTGTGCGAATGATGCTGATTCCATATGCTGTTAACGACGATGCATTCCGTAGAAATAGTTTCTGGGAATTGATTGATTGGATAGAATTAGCACAATGGAAAATCCACGGAAGCGCTCACTGCCCGCCATTTTGTTTATTGCGACGCCTGCTCGTCACGACTTGGTGAATGTACAAGGAACGCTGTTGCCCAGCTGCGTTCTATGCTTGCGAGGTTTCCACAGAAATTTCTTCCTCGTGCGGAATGCCACGTGGGTCATTGCGACAGCCCTTTTCTGGTTAACGTAGAAACTTGGGGCGAGGACGGGTCGCATTACCTGCCTGCCTCCTCGCGTTGAACCCCCGAGGAGTTTTACGACGTAGCGGATGGGACGGGAGGTTAAGCGGAATTAGCCTTCGCGGAAAAACGGCCGCGTGGGAAGGGCATGTGGGAACCTGTCATTTACTGCCCCTGGAAGTGAAGCAGGAGCAACGTGACCACAAGCGTACCAGTTTCGGAGGGAGACGGACGCCGTGAATCCATATTATTTTTGACGGAGGGAGACATGTAAGTCAAGGCTTACGTCTGAGAAACGAGCATAGCAGGTCAGTGGTTTGAAAAGTACTGGGTGAAAGGGAAGTAATCATGGGAATATAATATTTTTTCCTTAATATCTCGACGGTCATTTTCATCAAATGCAGACGCATAGCAGTAGAAAATATAATTGAATAGGAGGTAAGAAATTCGTCCATCTTTTATTGTCATAAGTTTCTCCTTTACATTTACTCTATTTTTTCGTGAACCGCGCGCGTGCACACCAGGTAAGTAGTTGGTGAATCGGAGGAAAGCGTGGGACTCTAATTTTCCAGGTTTTTACGTTTATTTATGTACGTCCTTTGCGGCCGAGTATTGACGATTGCCCATCGCAGTCGGGTATTTGAAAACTGAAGATTATTTCATGGCCCTTAGAAGGGCCGTTAGGATGCATCAAAGCAATCCCGTCGAGGAATTTACTTTGAGCTGGTGTACTTGGTGACGGCCTTGGTCCCCTCGGAGACGGCGTGCTTGGCCAGCTCACCGGGAAGCAAGAGCCTGACGGCGGTCTGCACCTCCCGGCTGGTGATGGTGGAGCGCTTGTTGTAGTGAGCCAGGCGAGAAGCTTCGGCGGCGATTCTCTCGAAAATATCGTTGACGAAGCTGTTCATGATGCTCATGGCCTTGCTGGAGATTCCGGTGTCGGGGTGCACCTGCTTCAGCACTTTGTAGATGTAGATTGCGTAGCTCTCCTTCCTCCTGCGCTTCTTCTTCTTGTCTCCCTTGGAGATGTTCTTCTGGGCCTTGCCCGCTTTCTTCGCAGCCTTTCCGCTCGTCTTGGGTGGCATGGTGATCACGTTCGGCGAACGGGGTCGATTTCAGTATTTTCGCCGATCATCAGTCGCCTGCTTATGTACCCCTGGTCCGTTCCGTGAGCCGAATCTCCTCGACGACCAATCACGTAAAAGCATGATGTGGCGTCGCTAGGACGGCGGCAGCCTATATAAATGCGCCCAGGAGTCTGACAGCGATTAGACAGCACTACCAGATAAAGAAGCATTCAGCCATGTCCGGACGAGGAAAGGGAGGAAAAGTGAAGGGGAAGTCCAAGTCCCGCTCCAGCAGGGCCGGTCTTCAGTTTCCGGTCGGTCGTATCCACCGTCTGCTCCGCAAGGGGAACTATGCCGAGCGTGTTGGTGCCGGTGCCCCAGTCTACTTGGCCGCCGTCATGGAGTACCTGGCCGCGGAAGTCCTCGAGTTGGCCGGTAACGCTGCCAGGGACAACAAGAAGACGAGAATCATCCCTCGTCACTTGCAGTTGGCCATCCGCAACGACGAGGAGTTGAATAAGCTCCTGTCGGGCGTTACCATCGCTCAGGGAGGTGTCCTTCCGAACATCCAGGCGGTGCTCCTGCCCAAGAAGACTGAGAAGAAGGCATAAGCATCACGCTGTGCGCATAAAAGGTCCTTTTCAGGACCAGAACATACTAGAGAGATGTACGCGATAAATGTCATGTGAAAAAAATAATAATAACAATAAACGTAATAAGCATAGCGAATGAAACGTGGAGCTATAATTGGGCTAAGGTAAACGATGGGAAATAAAGCGTATAAAAAGTGAAAGCGTTTGTGCTGAAATGCAACGAAGAATGATTGAAGGTGACACTGCTTCGTTTACAATGTATTTCATAGTCTGTCATAAAATTTCACCTGCAATCTGCCGCTTAACTACGTTATTTCTTGTTAACATGTATGGTTGCAACGGCGCGATACACATTGTCGCCAGTCCGTTGCCACGTGCTTATTCATGTACGGTTGCAACGGCGCGATATACATTGTTGCCACGTGCTTATTCATGTACGGTTGCAACGGCGCGAAGTACATTGTTGCCCCGTGCTTATTCCTGTACGGTTGCAACGGCGCGATATACATTGTCGCCAGTCCGTTGCCACGTGCTTATTCCGATTCGCTGACAATGTCTTTAACGTCGGTAAAGGCTCATACAATTTCAACTCTATTATCACCGCCATTTTTTTTTTGCGTTCGAACAGGTCTTACTTTACTATTTATCGCCGTCACACACGCTATGGCGAATAGGGAATAATTTTTCGTTCCGTTATGGCAAAGGATTGGCTCCATCTCTGAACATTGTATTGGTCCTTAGAAGGACCTTTTTTATCGACGTACGCCGGGTGTCGGATGGCGATCCCGTCGCGTCGTGTCTAACCGCCAAACCCGTAGAGAGTGCGGCCCTGTCGCTTGAGTGCGTACACGACGTCCATGGCTGTGACGGTCTTCCTCTTGGCGTGTTCGGTGTAGGTGACGGCGTCGCGAATAACGTTCTCAAGGAACACCTTGAGCACACCGCGCGTCTCCTCGTAGATGAGTCCGGAGATACGCTTCACTCCACCTCGGCGGGCGAGACGGCGGATGGCCGGCTTGGTGATGCCCTGGATGTTATCGCGGAGAACTTTGCGATGACGTTTGGCTCCTCCCTTTCCCAGGCCTTTTCCTCCCTTGCCGCGTCCAGTCATCTCTGTAGTCTGCTCGTAGTAAGGGCTGCTGTCTGATGACCTGAAATGCACCTTCGCCGGTATTTATAAACGTCGCCGCCGCGGCGATGACGTACCCGACCTCTCCACCAATCAGCGTCGCCCGTACTATCTGGCGCCATTCTCGGAAGTGCTTAAAAGACGGCGTTGACCCGGCTTTTTACAGATCGCAGAAATGGCACGTACGAAGCAGACAGCCCGCAAGTCCACCGGAGGAAAGGCCCCGAGGAAGCAGCTGGCCACCAAGGCCGCTCGCAAGAGCGCGCCGGCGACGGGAGGCGTCAAGAAGCCCCACAGGTACCGCCCCGGTACCGTGGCCCTTCGTGAGATCAGGAGATACCAGAAGAGCACGGAGCTCCTCATCCGCAAGCTGCCCTTCCAGCGCCTGGTGCGTGAGATCGCCCAGGACTTCAAGACCGATCTTCGGTTCCAGAGCTCCGCCGTCATGGCTCTCCAGGAGGCCAGCGAGGCTTACCTAGTGGGTCTCTTTGAGGACACCAACCTCTGCGCCATCCACGCTAAGCGTGTGACCATCATGCCC
Organism: Hetaerina americana; assembly: GCF_022747635.1. NCBI lineage: Eukaryota > Metazoa > Arthropoda > Insecta > Odonata > Calopterygidae > Hetaerina > Hetaerina americana. Next base: position 24,708 of record NW_027286102.1, read on the forward strand.
AAGGACATCCAGCTGGCCCGCCGTATCCGCGGAGAGCGAGCTTAGAAAGCTACTTTCGGCCGAAAAACAAAGGTCCTTTTCAGGACCAGTACATACTTAAAAGTTTGAATTTAGCACGATCGCACAATAATTAACGACGATGTAAATCCATTGGAATGATGGACGACATGAAATTTCCTTTGCGCATGGCAAGTGCGTTTGCACGGCTACGCATGAAATGAGATGAAATAAAAGTTCGTGCGATGCTTACCTGACGCGCTTAACGAAAAGAAAACAATACTCCGTGACGTGTTGTTCATTTTACACGTTCTATGAATGTTATTCTTAATTTTTTTTTTCGTCCGTCCATGTCGCATCATCAATTTTAAATAGGACCGTTGTTTTTGCATGGCATTAATCATGATAAATGTTAACTTTGGGCGTGCTCAGTGGCGTGGGCATTGAGTGGCAAGCATCTTTGGAAGACATGATGGTCCTAAAAAGGACCGAGATTGGACGCTGTCTGCTGTCCTAGGTGCGCCGGTGGCGAAGCAGTGATGGTTCACTTCTTTTTCTGGGCGGCGGAAGGTTTCTTGGCGGCGGGCTTGGCCTTGGTGGGCGTCTTCTTGGGCTTGGGGGTCTTGGGTTTGGTGGCCGCCTTTTTCGCCTTCGACGGGGACTTTGCCGCCTTGGCGGCGGGTTTCCCAGCCGCCGGCTTCTTCTTTGGCTTGTCCGCCGCCTTCTTCGCCTTCTTGGCTGGTGGCGCGGACTTGCTTCGCTCCTTGGGCGCGGACCTCTTGGTGCCACTGGACGCCTTCTCGGAGGACTTCTTGGCTCCGACCGCTTTCGGTTTCTTTACTCCCGTCTTCTTGACGACCTTTTTCGCCTTGGTCGTCCCGCTGGCTGCCGCGGGTGCGGCCTTCTTGCTGTGGCTCAGCTTGAAGGAACCTGAGGCGCCCTTTCCCTTGGTCTGGACGAGAGTTCCGGCGGTGACGGCCGCCTTGAGGTACTTCTTGATGAAAGGCGAGAGCCTCTCGGCGTCCACTTTGTAGCTGGCTGCGATGTACTTCTTGATGGCTTGAAGGGAAGAGCCACCGCGCTCCTTGAGGCCCTTGACTGCGTTGTTAACCATCTCGGAAGTGGGCGGGTGCGACGGCTTTGCGCGAGCCTTCTTGGCTGCTCCGCCCTTGCTGGCCTTCTTGGAAGCCGCGGAGGTTCCTGAAGAAGGCAGGGGTTTTACTGCGACGGTGCCCGAAGGCTGGGCTGCCGGTGGTGCGGCTGCCGCTGCTCCAGATGCTGCGTCTGCCATGTTATCGGCTGCTGCGTGATGATAGAAAGAGAAAATTACCAAGACATGGATTTCTTACGAAAGTCCACCTTGCTATCGTACCATTTCGGAGCAAAATACGATCTCTTCCTCTCGCCTCCGGTGCGCTTCTCGGATTGTTTGTACTCCACTCCTCCTCCGACTTTCGCGTTTCGGAGAGTGTCGGGGGCGCGTAACGAGGGCGCCTTGCGCCGCGGCGCCCGTCAGGGTTCCACCCTGTCGGCCGTGGCGGCGCCAGGCGTTTGGCGAGCCCAGTTCGTGTGCAGCGGGTCGTCAAAATACGGGTTGTCGTCCTGTCGAAGGCGTACCCGGGAATAAACGTTGCACACGTTTCTACCGGGGTCGATTCCTCGAGATCCGAGGTAACGTACGTTCGAGGCCATCCTTCACCTGGTATTGGACGCGCTCGCGACCCGGTGGGCCGCGCGCCGGCCGCGGAAAGCGGCCCCGAGAAGACGGTCCCTTCGGACGCCTTCCCCCTGACTCGGCGCCTGTCAAACCTTCCTCCTGTTCCTCCCCGGTGCCTGTCCCGTAAGCGGACGTTTATGCATTTTTCGACGACTCGGGGGCGTCGCGACGCACCCACCTCCCGCGCCCGTGGGAAAGGATTATCGAGTCGCAAATGGAGACGGAGTCACCCGTTAAGCGCACGCCTTACGACGCGTCCGCGTGGGCTTCGAAATGGTTGCATGGGGTGGCCGAAGGGGAAAAAGAAATGAACTGTACGCACGCGAATGGGACGTCAAAGTTCACGTACAACAAAGTCGAGGATGGCGCCGAATTATGCTTTAGCCCCGTGAGCGGGCGGGAAAAACAATGTAGTAGCCGAGGGCGCGCAGTGGCGACCCGGCCGTGACGAGTTTGCTCCGTCTCCAACGGCTTCGGACGTCGGTACCTCGTTGCGGGATGATGAATTTGTAGCAACCGGCATGTCTTCGGAAACGAAATGATACTTCATCACGGGAAAACTCTTATTGTCGTTGAAACGGCGCCACATCCACGTTTCCGCGGATGTCTACCCTAGTTTCCTTGCACGTCTTTCGAAGAGGAGAGTCGTCTGCCGTCGACTTGTTATCGCGTACATTTCTTTTATTAACCTTCCTTATCTGTGCGATGCGTTGGATGTGCTTTTCTCCACGGTGCCGTCAAGTTACGGAATACACCCCTACGACCTTAAAAAAAAATCCCTCCCACACACACGCTGTATGTCACGTTAAATGACCCTGTGTGATGGGATACCTCGGGGACGTAGTCAACGTGAAAGCGACTCCTTGAAAACCAGGCTCTCGTAAGCGTACGTAATTCGTGTCGGCAATTTCGCTCGGTACACATCCCCCGCCGTACGTCTTATTCACGGAAACGGCGAAAATAGGGCGCATCGCGGGATTGTATGCGCGATCATTACGATGGGAATCGCCATAAGCAAATAGGACAGATGCGTTTAACTCAATAATATCCACATCCCTTTCGTCGTAGTTGCGGAGCTATGACGGCTTGTATTCGTGTCACAATATTTTTCAGTTGCTTCCAACCTAATTTCACATCGTTTCCACTTGTTTCCAATCGACATAATGTGTGTCAAGCATATGGATCTTGTTTTTTACCTCCATGCCGTTGGAATAATATCTTTCATTAGAGCAATGGTCGACTTTTCCTTGTAACTTTCGAGGGTCGGGATAGTGATTGACGGATAAGGTAGAGTGAATAGCCCTTACCTGGAAAACATTCCTGTGAATAAATAAAAAAAACGTGGGAAAAAGCCGTCGGGGCGTGATGCGGCGTTCAATAGTGATGACAGATTATACTATCTGGCGTAGGAAAGACTTGAACACGATTTTTCCTGGGATCGTAATCAGGGATCCAGGCTGGTTTCCAGTGCTTGCGGGGTTGGGGGGACTAGGGGCGGCATTAACAGCCGGAACCGTTCATTCCTCTACGACCTCTCTTTCGTGGAACTCTATCACCGTCGACAGTTCACGGAACATCATTTCTCGGTTCTGTCTCGAAGAAGCCCCTGTGTTAATTCAATTACTCAGTATCTACTTCGTTCTGCATTACTTAATCAATACATGTGGACCCATCAAATATTTCATCCCCGTTCATTGTTGATTCCTTGAGGTTCTTAGCGATGCGGAAGCAACTTTATCGTCACGAGTAATAAAAGAACGATGATTAACAATTTTAAGCTGTCTGGTACCTAGCACATCACCATAAAAGATACGAAATAAGCATTCCAGTGAACAGGAAAACAAATTGTCGTCTTTTCCCCGGCCAATCTGGGATCATTGCAATGTGAAGCGAAAGTCAATCAGGAGTTAAGAGGATTCAATCCACTCACGATGAAGTAGACGACTGAAGGTTGCGTAGGTCTATGTGCACGTTCGTGTGTGTTAGTTTCTAGTGTTCATATGTAAATGACAGTTGTGTCAATGGGGGAACGTTATTCGAAAGTAACACTAGTTGACTCGAATTTAATCATTCTTATTACCAGTAGTTGCATTGCAAAATTTGACATTATCACGGCAGGAGGTAGGTGATGACTGTCATAAATGTTCGCTAATGGAGGACGTTTGTCATCCATTCCGAGATTTTGAAAAAAAAACTGTCTCCGTTTACATATCGCTGCGTACCCGAGATATTTTACTAATTTGGTACTCTGTGTGGATGAATTTATTAACAGATGTCATAAGGGTGATTTCAACTACACAAATTTGACAAAGTTCAATGTTAAGTATTAACGCCTCGCTGTGACTGGTATGACATTACATGATATCCCGGTGATTAAGCATCACCACAACTGCTAAGGTAATTAATCGTCATGGTGTATATCATGAGTCTTAAAATCACACGATCGTTATGAAATTTACACCGCTTCACGGCTCGTCGGCATTTTCTCCCGTCCGTAGTTAAGTTGTATGTTACTAAGTTGCCTAGGCAAGGACGTTATTCCATTCCATTCCCGGCCACTGTTACTAGGTGAATCTGATTAAATATCGCTTCACGAATCACTATTGTCCTCAAAGCCGAGCGTCCTTCGGTTAACGCCACTGCGGGAAATCGGTTGTCGAATACGGTGAAGTGACGATCTCGTGTACCTAGTGTCAAAATGCGGCCGGGGTGGATTCTTCAATGGGGCTAATGCGGTAAAGATTTTCACCAAATTTGCAGAAAGTAGAAATGCTAAAAGGACGGACAGGTAGGCACATGCGGCAACCTTTTTCGTCAGAAATGCACTCGGAAAGAAAGCACTTGTAGGAAGAGTCGCCTTAATGAAAACGTTATGCAATCATCTCATAAATGATTATACCGGCCGCTAATTTTAAAGATTTTTCTTTCACGTCAAACTTCGACCTCTTTTCCCTAGATTTCATTTCCCTAATCCCGCAAAGAAATAAACAACATTAACGTATGTCCTTCCATCCCTTGTGTATCAACGTAATAAAATTAGCGGGTAAGTTGGGACTGGGACCATTTAACTTTTGCCTAGAGAAACATTTTCTGTTCTGTGGCGTGACAAGACAAGTAAAGATTTCTGGAAAGGTTAATTTCGTTCAAAAGAAGGGGAATGAGCCGTCTCGCACCGGAAAAACCTTCGTGTCCCGCGGAAGGGACCCCGGTTCAAAACTATAACAAGAATCGGTCATTTGGAGGCATGGTGATCAAAGAACTGGTCTACTTGTCACGTCTGTCTCGATGCATTTGTAATCAATTGCTGATAAATCGTTGCAGTATCGCAAAAAAAAAATTGCGGAAAAGGATGAAAAATCACTCAATCGACTTTAAAATACTTGGGGGATTCGTTCAGAGGAGGTTTATCAACATTGTTTCAGCGAGATGCCGATTTCCCAAGAAGGAAACCCGATGCCCATTACATAAATTGTTATTTGTGCGAATGATGCTGATTCCATATGCTGTTAACGACGATGCATTCCGTAGAAATAGTTTCTGGGAATTGATTGATTGGATAGAATTAGCACAATGGAAAATCCACGGAAGCGCTCACTGCCCGCCATTTTGTTTATTGCGACGCCTGCTCGTCACGACTTGGTGAATGTACAAGGAACGCTGTTGCCCAGCTGCGTTCTATGCTTGCGAGGTTTCCACAGAAATTTCTTCCTCGTGCGGAATGCCACGTGGGTCATTGCGACAGCCCTTTTCTGGTTAACGTAGAAACTTGGGGCGAGGACGGGTCGCATTACCTGCCTGCCTCCTCGCGTTGAACCCCCGAGGAGTTTTACGACGTAGCGGATGGGACGGGAGGTTAAGCGGAATTAGCCTTCGCGGAAAAACGGCCGCGTGGGAAGGGCATGTGGGAACCTGTCATTTACTGCCCCTGGAAGTGAAGCAGGAGCAACGTGACCACAAGCGTACCAGTTTCGGAGGGAGACGGACGCCGTGAATCCATATTATTTTTGACGGAGGGAGACATGTAAGTCAAGGCTTACGTCTGAGAAACGAGCATAGCAGGTCAGTGGTTTGAAAAGTACTGGGTGAAAGGGAAGTAATCATGGGAATATAATATTTTTTCCTTAATATCTCGACGGTCATTTTCATCAAATGCAGACGCATAGCAGTAGAAAATATAATTGAATAGGAGGTAAGAAATTCGTCCATCTTTTATTGTCATAAGTTTCTCCTTTACATTTACTCTATTTTTTCGTGAACCGCGCGCGTGCACACCAGGTAAGTAGTTGGTGAATCGGAGGAAAGCGTGGGACTCTAATTTTCCAGGTTTTTACGTTTATTTATGTACGTCCTTTGCGGCCGAGTATTGACGATTGCCCATCGCAGTCGGGTATTTGAAAACTGAAGATTATTTCATGGCCCTTAGAAGGGCCGTTAGGATGCATCAAAGCAATCCCGTCGAGGAATTTACTTTGAGCTGGTGTACTTGGTGACGGCCTTGGTCCCCTCGGAGACGGCGTGCTTGGCCAGCTCACCGGGAAGCAAGAGCCTGACGGCGGTCTGCACCTCCCGGCTGGTGATGGTGGAGCGCTTGTTGTAGTGAGCCAGGCGAGAAGCTTCGGCGGCGATTCTCTCGAAAATATCGTTGACGAAGCTGTTCATGATGCTCATGGCCTTGCTGGAGATTCCGGTGTCGGGGTGCACCTGCTTCAGCACTTTGTAGATGTAGATTGCGTAGCTCTCCTTCCTCCTGCGCTTCTTCTTCTTGTCTCCCTTGGAGATGTTCTTCTGGGCCTTGCCCGCTTTCTTCGCAGCCTTTCCGCTCGTCTTGGGTGGCATGGTGATCACGTTCGGCGAACGGGGTCGATTTCAGTATTTTCGCCGATCATCAGTCGCCTGCTTATGTACCCCTGGTCCGTTCCGTGAGCCGAATCTCCTCGACGACCAATCACGTAAAAGCATGATGTGGCGTCGCTAGGACGGCGGCAGCCTATATAAATGCGCCCAGGAGTCTGACAGCGATTAGACAGCACTACCAGATAAAGAAGCATTCAGCCATGTCCGGACGAGGAAAGGGAGGAAAAGTGAAGGGGAAGTCCAAGTCCCGCTCCAGCAGGGCCGGTCTTCAGTTTCCGGTCGGTCGTATCCACCGTCTGCTCCGCAAGGGGAACTATGCCGAGCGTGTTGGTGCCGGTGCCCCAGTCTACTTGGCCGCCGTCATGGAGTACCTGGCCGCGGAAGTCCTCGAGTTGGCCGGTAACGCTGCCAGGGACAACAAGAAGACGAGAATCATCCCTCGTCACTTGCAGTTGGCCATCCGCAACGACGAGGAGTTGAATAAGCTCCTGTCGGGCGTTACCATCGCTCAGGGAGGTGTCCTTCCGAACATCCAGGCGGTGCTCCTGCCCAAGAAGACTGAGAAGAAGGCATAAGCATCACGCTGTGCGCATAAAAGGTCCTTTTCAGGACCAGAACATACTAGAGAGATGTACGCGATAAATGTCATGTGAAAAAAATAATAATAACAATAAACGTAATAAGCATAGCGAATGAAACGTGGAGCTATAATTGGGCTAAGGTAAACGATGGGAAATAAAGCGTATAAAAAGTGAAAGCGTTTGTGCTGAAATGCAACGAAGAATGATTGAAGGTGACACTGCTTCGTTTACAATGTATTTCATAGTCTGTCATAAAATTTCACCTGCAATCTGCCGCTTAACTACGTTATTTCTTGTTAACATGTATGGTTGCAACGGCGCGATACACATTGTCGCCAGTCCGTTGCCACGTGCTTATTCATGTACGGTTGCAACGGCGCGATATACATTGTTGCCACGTGCTTATTCATGTACGGTTGCAACGGCGCGAAGTACATTGTTGCCCCGTGCTTATTCCTGTACGGTTGCAACGGCGCGATATACATTGTCGCCAGTCCGTTGCCACGTGCTTATTCCGATTCGCTGACAATGTCTTTAACGTCGGTAAAGGCTCATACAATTTCAACTCTATTATCACCGCCATTTTTTTTTTGCGTTCGAACAGGTCTTACTTTACTATTTATCGCCGTCACACACGCTATGGCGAATAGGGAATAATTTTTCGTTCCGTTATGGCAAAGGATTGGCTCCATCTCTGAACATTGTATTGGTCCTTAGAAGGACCTTTTTTATCGACGTACGCCGGGTGTCGGATGGCGATCCCGTCGCGTCGTGTCTAACCGCCAAACCCGTAGAGAGTGCGGCCCTGTCGCTTGAGTGCGTACACGACGTCCATGGCTGTGACGGTCTTCCTCTTGGCGTGTTCGGTGTAGGTGACGGCGTCGCGAATAACGTTCTCAAGGAACACCTTGAGCACACCGCGCGTCTCCTCGTAGATGAGTCCGGAGATACGCTTCACTCCACCTCGGCGGGCGAGACGGCGGATGGCCGGCTTGGTGATGCCCTGGATGTTATCGCGGAGAACTTTGCGATGACGTTTGGCTCCTCCCTTTCCCAGGCCTTTTCCTCCCTTGCCGCGTCCAGTCATCTCTGTAGTCTGCTCGTAGTAAGGGCTGCTGTCTGATGACCTGAAATGCACCTTCGCCGGTATTTATAAACGTCGCCGCCGCGGCGATGACGTACCCGACCTCTCCACCAATCAGCGTCGCCCGTACTATCTGGCGCCATTCTCGGAAGTGCTTAAAAGACGGCGTTGACCCGGCTTTTTACAGATCGCAGAAGAATGGCACGTACGAAGCAGACAGCCCGCAAGTCCACCGGAGGAAAGGCCCCGAGGAAGCAGCTGGCCACCAAGGCCGCTCGCAAGAGCGCGCCGGCGACGGGAGGCGTCAAGAAGCCCCACAGGTACCGCCCCGGTACCGTGGCCCTTCGTGAGATCAGGAGATACCAGAAGAGCACGGAGCTCCTCATCCGCAAGCTGCCCTTCCAGCGCCTGGTGCGTGAGATCGCCCAGGACTTCAAGACCGATCTTCGGTTCCAGAGCTCCGCCGTCATGGCTCTCCAGGAGGCCAGCGAGGCTTACCTAGTGGGTCTCTTTGAGGACACCAACCTCTGCGCCATCCACGCTAAGCGTGTGACCATCATGCCCAAGGACATCCAGCTGGCCCGCCGTATCCGCGGAGAGCGAGCTTAGAAAGCTACTTTCGGCCGAAAAACAAAGGTCCTTTTCAGGACCAGTACATACTTAAAAGTTTGAATTTAGCACGATCGCACAATAATTAACGACGATGTAAATCCATTGGAATGATGGACGACATGAAATTTCCTTTGCGCATGGCAAGTGCGTTTGCACGGCTACGCATGAAATGAGATGAAATAAAAGTTCGTGCGATGCTTACCTGACGCGCTTAACGAAAAGAAAACAATACTCCGTGACGTGTTGTTCATTTTACACGTTCTATGAATGTTATTCTTAATTTTTTTTTTCGTCCGTCCATGTCGCATCATCAATTTTAAATAGGACCGTTGTTTTTGCATGGCATTAATCATGATAAATGTTAACTTTGGGCGTGCTCAGTGGCGTGGGCATTGAGTGGCAAGCATCTTTGGAAGACATGATGGTCCTAAAAAGGACCGAGATTGGACGCTGTCTGCTGTCCTAGGTGCGCCGGTGGCGAAGCAGTGATGGTTCACTTCTTTTTCTGGGCGGCGGAAGGTTTCTTGGCGGCGGGCTTGGCCTTGGTGGGCGTCTTCTTGGGCTTGGGGGTCTTGGGTTTGGTGGCCGCCTTTTTCGCCTTCGACGGGGACTTTGCCGCCTTGGCGGCGGGTTTCCCAGCCGCCGGCTTCTTCTTTGGCTTGTCCGCCGCCTTCTTCGCCTTCTTGGCTGGTGGCGCGGACTTGCTTCGCTCCTTGGGCGCGGACCTCTTGGTGCCACTGGACGCCTTCTCGGAGGACTTCTTGGCTCCGACCGCTTTCGGTTTCTTTACTCCCGTCTTCTTGACGACCTTTTTCGCCTTGGTCGTCCCGCTGGCTGCCGCGGGTGCGGCCTTCTTGCTGTGGCTCAGCTTGAAGGAACCTGAGGCGCCCTTTCCCTTGGTCTGGACGAGAGTTCCGGCGGTGACGGCCGCCTTGAGGTACTTCTTGATGAAAGGCGAGAGCCTCTCGGCGTCCACTTTGTAGCTGGCTGCGATGTACTTCTTGATGGCTTGAAGGGAAGAGCCACCGCGCTCCTTGAGGCCCTTGACTGCGTTGTTAACCATCTCGGAAGTGGGCGGGTGCGACGGCTTTGCGCGAGCCTTCTTGGCTGCTCCGCCCTTGCTGGCCTTCTTGGAAGCCGCGGAGGTTCCTGAAGAAGGCAGGGGTTTTACTGCGACGGTGCCCGAAGGCTGGGCTGCCGGTGGTGCGGCTGCCGCTGCTCCAGATGCTGCGTCTGCCATGTTATCGGCTGCTGCGTGATGATAGAAAGAGAAAATTACCAAGACATGGATTTCTTACGAAAGTCCACCTTGCTATCGTACCATTTCGGAGCAAAATACGATCTCTTCCTCTCGCCTCCGGTGCGCTTCTCGGATTGTTTGTACTCCACTCCTCCTCCGACTTTCGCGTTTCGGAGAGTGTCGGGGGCGCGTAACGAGGGCGCCTTGCGCCGCGGCGCCCGTCAGGGTTCCACCCTGTCGGCCGTGGCGGCGCCAGGCGTTTGGCGAGCCCAGTTCGTGTGCAGCGGGTCGTCAAAATACGGGTTGTCGTCCTGTCGAAGGCGTACCCGGGAATAAACGTTGCACACGTTTCTACCGGGGTCGATTCCTCGAGATCCGAGGTAACGTACGTTCGAGGCCATCCTTCACCTGGTATTGGACGCGCTCGCGACCCGGTGGGCCGCGCGCCGGCCGCGGAAAGCGGCCCCGAGAAGACGGTCCCTTCGGACGCCTTCCCCCTGACTCGGCGCCTGTCAAACCTTCCTCCTGTTCCTCCCCGGTGCCTGTCCCGTAAGCGGACGTTTATGCATTTTTCGACGACTCGGGGGCGTCGCGACGCACCCACCTCCCGCGCCCGTGGGAAAGGATTATCGAGTCGCAAATGGAGACGGAGTCACCCGTTAAGCGCACGCCTTACGACGCGTCCGCGTGGGCTTCGAAATGGTTGCATGGGGTGGCCGAAGGGGAAAAAGAAATGAACTGTACGCACGCGAATGGGACGTCAAAGTTCACGTACAACAAAGTCGAGGATGGCGCCGAATTATGCTTTAGCCCCGTGAGCGGGCGGGAAAAACAATGTAGTAGCCGAGGGCGCGCAGTGGCGACCCGGCCGTGACGAGTTTGCTCCGTCTCCAACGGCTTCGGACGTCGGTACCTCGTTGCGGGATGATGAATTTGTAGCAACCGGCATGTCTTCGGAAACGAAATGATACTTCATCACGGGAAAACTCTTATTGTCGTTGAAACGGCGCCACATCCACGTTTCCGCGGATGTCTACCCTAGTTTCCTTGCACGTCTTTCGAAGAGGAGAGTCGTCTGCCGTCGACTTGTTATCGCGTACATTTCTTTTATTAACCTTCCTTATCTGTGCGATGCGTTGGATGTGCTTTTCTCCACGGTGCCGTCAAGTTACGGAATACACCCCTACGACCTTAAAAAAAAATCCCTCCCACACACACGCTGTATGTCACGTTAAATGACCCTGTGTGATGGGATACCTCGGGGACGTAGTCAACGTGAAAGCGACTCCTTGAAAACCAGGCTCTCGTAAGCGTACGTAATTCGTGTCGGCAATTTCGCTCGGTACACATCCCCCGCCGTACGTCTTATTCACGGAAACGGCGAAAATAGGGCGCATCGCGGGATTGTATGCGCGATCATTACGATGGGAATCGCCATAAGCAAATAGGACAGATGCGTTTAACTCAATAATATCCACATCCCTTTCGTCGTAGTTGCGGAGCTATGACGGCTTGTATTCGTGTCACAATATTTTTCAGTTGCTTCCAACCTAATTTCACATCGTTTCCACTTGTTTCCAATCGACATAATGTGTGTCAAGCATATGGATCTTGTTTTTTACCTCCATGCCGTTGGAATAATATCTTTCATTAGAGCAATGGTCGACTTTTCCTTGTAACTTTCGAGGGTCGGGATAGTGATTGACGGATAAGGTAGAGTGAATAGCCCTTACCTGGAAAACATTCCTGTGAATAAATAAAAAAAACGTGGGAAAAAGCCGTCGGGGCGTGATGCGGCGTTCAATAGTGATGACAGATTATACTATCTGGCGTAGGAAAGACTTGAACACGATTTTTCCTGGGATCGTAATCAGGGATCCAGGCTGGTTTCCAGTGCTTGCGGGGTTGGGGGGACTAGGGGCGGCATTAACAGCCGGAACCGTTCATTCCTCTACGACCTCTCTTTCGTGGAACTCTATCACCGTCGACAGTTCACGGAACATCATTTCTCGGTTCTGTCTCGAAGAAGCCCCTGTGTTAATTCAATTACTCAGTATCTACTTCGTTCTGCATTACTTAATCAATACATGTGGACCCATCAAATATTTCATCCCCGTTCATTGTTGATTCCTTGAGGTTCTTAGCGATGCGGAAGCAACTTTATCGTCACGAGTAATAAAAGAACGATGATTAACAATTTTAAGCTGTCTGGTACCTAGCACATCACCATAAAAGATACGAAATAAGCATTCCAGTGAACAGGAAAACAAATTGTCGTCTTTTCCCCGGCCAATCTGGGATCATTGCAATGTGAAGCGAAAGTCAATCAGGAGTTAAGAGGATTCAATCCACTCACGATGAAGTAGACGACTGAAGGTTGCGTAGGTCTATGTGCACGTTCGTGTGTGTTAGTTTCTAGTGTTCATATGTAAATGACAGTTGTGTCAATGGGGGAACGTTATTCGAAAGTAACACTAGTTGACTCGAATTTAATCATTCTTATTACCAGTAGTTGCATTGCAAAATTTGACATTATCACGGCAGGAGGTAGGTGATGACTGTCATAAATGTTCGCTAATGGAGGACGTTTGTCATCCATTCCGAGATTTTGAAAAAAAAACTGTCTCCGTTTACATATCGCTGCGTACCCGAGATATTTTACTAATTTGGTACTCTGTGTGGATGAATTTATTAACAGATGTCATAAGGGTGATTTCAACTACACAAATTTGACAAAGTTCAATGTTAAGTATTAACGCCTCGCTGTGACTGGTATGACATTACATGATATCCCGGTGATTAAGCATCACCACAACTGCTAAGGTAATTAATCGTCATGGTGTATATCATGAGTCTTAAAATCACACGATCGTTATGAAATTTACACCGCTTCACGGCTCGTCGGCATTTTCTCCCGTCCGTAGTTAAGTTGTATGTTACTAAGTTGCCTAGGCAAGGACGTTATTCCATTCCATTCCCGGCCACTGTTACTAGGTGAATCTGATTAAATATCGCTTCACGAATCACTATTGTCCTCAAAGCCGAGCGTCCTTCGGTTAACGCCACTGCGGGAAATCGGTTGTCGAATACGGTGAAGTGACGATCTCGTGTACCTAGTGTCAAAATGCGGCCGGGGTGGATTCTTCAATGGGGCTAATGCGGTAAAGATTTTCACCAAATTTGCAGAAAGTAGAAATGCTAAAAGGACGGACAGGTAGGCACATGCGGCAACCTTTTTCGTCAGAAATGCACTCGGAAAGAAAGCACTTGTAGGAAGAGTCGCCTTAATGAAAACGTTATGCAATCATCTCATAAATGATTATACCGGCCGCTAATTTTAAAGATTTTTCTTTCACGTCAAACTTCGACCTCTTTTCCCTAGATTTCATTTCCCTAATCCCGCAAAGAAATAAACAACATTAACGTATGTCCTTCCATCCCTTGTGTATCAACGTAATAAAATTAGCGGGTAAGTTGGGACTGGGACCATTTAACTTTTGCCTAGAGAAACATTTTCTGTTCTGTGGCGTGACAAGACAAGTAAAGATTTCTGGAAAGGTTAATTTCGTTCAAAAGAAGGGGAATGAGCCGTCTCGCACCGGAAAAACCTTCGTGTCCCGCGGAAGGGACCCCGGTTCAAAACTATAACAAGAATCGGTCATTTGGAGGCATGGTGATCAAAGAACTGGTCTACTTGTCACGTCTGTCTCGATGCATTTGTAATCAATTGCTGATAAATCGTTGCAGTATCGCAAAAAAAAAATTGCGGAAAAGGATGAAAAATCACTCAATCGACTTTAAAATACTTGGGGGATTCGTTCAGAGGAGGTTTATCAACATTGTTTCAGCGAGATGCCGATTTCCCAAGAAGGAAACCCGATGCCCATTACATAAATTGTTATTTGTGCGAATGATGCTGATTCCATATGCTGTTAACGACGATGCATTCCGTAGAAATAGTTTCTGGGAATTGATTGATTGGATAGAATTAGCACAATGGAAAATCCACGGAAGCGCTCACTGCCCGCCATTTTGTTTATTGCGACGCCTGCTCGTCACGACTTGGTGAATGTACAAGGAACGCTGTTGCCCAGCTGCGTTCTATGCTTGCGAGGTTTCCACAGAAATTTCTTCCTCGTGCGGAATGCCACGTGGGTCATTGCGACAGCCCTTTTCTGGTTAACGTAGAAACTTGGGGCGAGGACGGGTCGCATTACCTGCCTGCCTCCTCGCGTTGAACCCCCGAGGAGTTTTACGACGTAGCGGATGGGACGGGAGGTTAAGCGGAATTAGCCTTCGCGGAAAAACGGCCGCGTGGGAAGGGCATGTGGGAACCTGTCATTTACTGCCCCTGGAAGTGAAGCAGGAGCAACGTGACCACAAGCGTACCAGTTTCGGAGGGAGACGGACGCCGTGAATCCATATTATTTTTGACGGAGGGAGACATGTAAGTCAAGGCTTACGTCTGAGAAACGAGCATAGCAGGTCAGTGGTTTGAAAAGTACTGGGTGAAAGGGAAGTAATCATGGGAATATAATATTTTTTCCTTAATATCTCGACGGTCATTTTCATCAAATGCAGACGCATAGCAGTAGAAAATATAATTGAATAGGAGGTAAGAAATTCGTCCATCTTTTATTGTCATAAGTTTCTCCTTTACATTTACTCTATTTTTTCGTGAACCGCGCGCGTGCACACCAGGTAAGTAGTTGGTGAATCGGAGGAAAGCGTGGGACTCTAATTTTCCAGGTTTTTACGTTTATTTATGTACGTCCTTTGCGGCCGAGTATTGACGATTGCCCATCGCAGTCGGGTATTTGAAAACTGAAGATTATTTCATGGCCCTTAGAAGGGCCGTTAGGATGCATCAAAGCAATCCCGTCGAGGAATTTACTTTGAGCTGGTGTACTTGGTGACGGCCTTGGTCCCCTCGGAGACGGCGTGCTTGGCCAGCTCACCGGGAAGCAAGAGCCTGACGGCGGTCTGCACCTCCCGGCTGGTGATGGTGGAGCGCTTGTTGTAGTGAGCCAGGCGAGAAGCTTCGGCGGCGATTCTCTCGAAAATATCGTTGACGAAGCTGTTCATGATGCTCATGGCCTTGCTGGAGATTCCGGTGTCGGGGTGCACCTGCTTCAGCACTTTGTAGATGTAGATTGCGTAGCTCTCCTTCCTCCTGCGCTTCTTCTTCTTGTCTCCCTTGGAGATGTTCTTCTGGGCCTTGCCCGCTTTCTTCGCAGCCTTTCCGCTCGTCTTGGGTGGCATGGTGATCACGTTCGGCGAACGGGGTCGATTTCAGTATTTTCGCCGATCATCAGTCGCCTGCTTATGTACCCCTGGTCCGTTCCGTGAGCCGAATCTCCTCGACGACCAATCACGTAAAAGCATGATGTGGCGTCGCTAGGACGGCGGCAGCCTATATAAATGCGCCCAGGAGTCTGACAGCGATTAGACAGCACTACCAGATAAAGAAGCATTCAGCCATGTCCGGACGAGGAAAGGGAGGAAAAGTGAAGGGGAAGTCCAAGTCCCGCTCCAGCAGGGCCGGTCTTCAGTTTCCGGTCGGTCGTATCCACCGTCTGCTCCGCAAGGGGAACTATGCCGAGCGTGTTGGTGCCGGTGCCCCAGTCTACTTGGCCGCCGTCATGGAGTACCTGGCCGCGGAAGTCCTCGAGTTGGCCGGTAACGCTGCCAGGGACAACAAGAAGACGAGAATCATCCCTCGTCACTTGCAGTTGGCCATCCGCAACGACGAGGAGTTGAATAAGCTCCTGTCGGGCGTTACCATCGCTCAGGGAGGTGTCCTTCCGAACATCCAGGCGGTGCTCCTGCCCAAGAAGACTGAGAAGAAGGCATAAGCATCACGCTGTGCGCATAAAAGGTCCTTTTCAGGACCAGAACATACTAGAGAGATGTACGCGATAAATGTCATGTGAAAAAAATAATAATAACAATAAACGTAATAAGCATAGCGAATGAAACGTGGAGCTATAATTGGGCTAAGGTAAACGATGGGAAATAAAGCGTATAAAAAGTGAAAGCGTTTGTGCTGAAATGCAACGAAGAATGATTGAAGGTGACACTGCTTCGTTTACAATGTATTTCATAGTCTGTCATAAAATTTCACCTGCAATCTGCCGCTTAACTACGTTATTTCTTGTTAACATGTATGGTTGCAACGGCGCGATACACATTGTCGCCAGTCCGTTGCCACGTGCTTATTCATGTACGGTTGCAACGGCGCGATATACATTGTTGCCACGTGCTTATTCATGTACGGTTGCAACGGCGCGAAGTACATTGTTGCCCCGTGCTTATTCCTGTACGGTTGCAACGGCGCGATATACATTGTCGCCAGTCCGTTGCCACGTGCTTATTCCGATTCGCTGACAATGTCTTTAACGTCGGTAAAGGCTCATACAATTTCAACTCTATTATCACCGCCATTTTTTTTTTGCGTTCGAACAGGTCTTACTTTACTATTTATCGCCGTCACACACGCTATGGCGAATAGGGAATAATTTTTCGTTCCGTTATGGCAAAGGATTGGCTCCATCTCTGAACATTGTATTGGTCCTTAGAAGGACCTTTTTTATCGACGTACGCCGGGTGTCGGATGGCGATCCCGTCGCGTCGTGTCTAACCGCCAAACCCGTAGAGAGTGCGGCCCTGTCGCTTGAGTGCGTACACGACGTCCATGGCTGTGACGGTCTTCCTCTTGGCGTGTTCGGTGTAGGTGACGGCGTCGCGAATAACGTTCTCAAGGAACACCTTGAGCACACCGCGCGTCTCCTCGTAGATGAGTCCGGAGATACGCTTCACTCCACCTCGGCGGGCGAGACGGCGGATGGCCGGCTTGGTGATGCCCTGGATGTTATCGCGGAGAACTTTGCGATGACGTTTGGCTCCTCCCTTTCCCAGGCCTTTTCCTCCCTTGCCGCGTCCAGTCATCTCTGTAGTCTGCTCGTAGTAAG
>NW_027286103.1:0-41711 GCF_022747635.1 Hetaerina americana
ATTTCTTGTCGTTAATGATTTATTCTGGGTTTTATTTTGTTTATTTGATGAAAAGGAACAACAATACACATCATGCAAACATTTTTGTATTATTTTTGTAGAGTGAGAATTTCACCTAGAACCCAAAGGGGGGGTATTGGCACTTTTCATGGAAAAATGTGAAAAATTAAAATTTCTAAAATGAAATAAATACCTTCTATACACCTCAAACATTCACTCTATAATGGAAGATTGTTGTTTTTCGCAATATTTTTTGAAATTTGGGCTCTTTTGCTAACATAAACACTTGCGCTGAGGCATCTTTTATGCTCATTTCTTGTCTTTAATGATTTATTCTGGGTTTTATTTTGTTTATTTGATGAAAATGATGAAACAATACACACCATGGAAACATTTTTGTTTGATTTGTGTCGAGTGAGAATTTTACCTAGAACCCAAAGGGGGGGGTATTGGCACTTTTATGGAAAAATGTGAAATATTAAAATTTCTAAAAATGAAATAAATGCCTTCTATACACCTCAAACATTTACTCTATAACGGAAGATTTTTGTTTTTCGCAATATTTTTTGAAATTTGGGCTCTTTTACTAACACTAACACCTGCGCTGAGGCATCTTTTATGCTTATTTCTTGTCTTTAATGATTTATTCTGGGTTTTATTTTGTTTATTTGATGAAAATGAACAACAATACACAGCATGGAAACATTTTTGTTTGATTTGTGTCGAGTGAGAATTTCACCTAGAACCGAAAGGGGGGGGTAAATGCACTTTTCATGGAAAAATGAGAAAAATTAAAATTTCTAAAAATGAAATAAATGCCTTCTATACACCTCAAACATTCACTCTATAATGGAAGATTGTGGTTTTTCGCAATATTTTTTTGAAATTTGGGCTCTTTTACTAACATTAACACTTGCGCTGAGGCATCTTTTATGCTCATTTCTTGTCTTTAATGATTTATTCTGGGTTTTATTTTGTTTATTTGATGAAAATGAACAACAATACACACCATGGAAACATTTTTGTTTGATTTGTGTCGAGTGAGAATTTCACCTAGAACCCAAAGGGGGGGGTATTGGCACTTTTCACGGAAAAATGTGAAAAATTAAAATTTCTAAAAATTAAAAAAATGCCTTCTATACACCTAAAACATTCACTCTATAATGGAAGATTGTGGTTTTTCGCAATTTTTTTTTGAAATTTGGGCTCTTTTACTTACATTAACATTTGCGCTGAGGCATCTTTTATGCTCATTTCTTGTCTTTAATGATTTATTCTGTTTATTTTGTTTATTTGATGAAAATGAACAACAATACACACCATGGAAACATTTTTGTTTGATTTGTGTGGAGTGAGAATTTTACCTAGAACCCAAAGGGGGGGGTATTGGCCTTTTTCGTGGAAAAATGTGAAAAATTAAAATTTCTAAAAATGAAATAAATGCCTTCTATACACCTCAAACATTCACTCTATAATGGAAGATTGTTGTTTTTCGCAATATTTTTTGAAATTTGGGCTCTTTTACTTACATTAACATTTGCGCTGAGGCATCTTTTAGGCTCATTTCTTGTCTTTAATGATTTATTCTGGGTTTTATTTTGTTTATTTGATGAAAATGAACAACAATACACACCATGGAAACATTTTTGTTTGATTTGTGGTGAGTGAGAATTTCACCTAGAACCCAAAGGGGGGCATGGAAAAATGTGCAAAATTAAAATTTCTAAAAATGAAAAAAATGCCTTCTATACACCTCAAACATTCACTCTATAATGGAAGATTGTTGTTTTTCGCAATATTTTTTGAAATTTGGGCTCTTTTACTTACATTAACATTTGCGCTGAGGCATCTTTTATGCTCATTTCTTGTCTTTAATGATTTATTCTGAGTTTTATTTTGTTTATTTGATGAAAATGAACAACAATACACACCATGGAAACATTTTTGTTTGATTTGTGTCGAGTGAGAATTTCACCTAGAACCCAAAGGGGGGGGTATTGGCACTTTTCATGGAAAAATGTGAAAAATTAAAATTTTCAAAAATGAAAAAAATGCCTTCTATACACCTCAAACATTCACTCTATAATGGAAGATTGTTGTTTTTCGCAATATTTTTTGAAATTTGGGCTCTTTTACTAACATTAACACTTGCGCTGAGGCATCTTATATGCTCATTTCTTGTCGTTAATGATTTATTCTGGGTTTTATTTTGTTTATTTGATGAAAAGGAACAACAATACACAGCAAGGAAACATTTTTGTATTATTTTTGTAGAGTGAGAATTTCACCTAGAACCCAAAGGGGGGGTATTGGCACTTTTCATGGAAAAATGTGAAAAATTAAAATTTCTAAAAATGAAATAAATACCTTCTATACACCTCAAACATTCACTCTATAATGGAAGATTGTGGTTTTTAGCAATATTTTTTGAAATTTGGGCTCTTTTACTAACATAAACACTTGCGCTGGGGCATCTTTTATGCTCATTTCTTGTCTTTAATGATTTATTCTGGGTTTTATTTTGTTTATTTGATGAAAATGATGAAACAATAGACACCATGGAAACATTTTTGTTTGATTTGTGTCGAGTGAGAATTTCACCTAGAACCCAAAGGGGGGGGGGTATTGGCACTTTTATGGAAAAATGTGAAATATTAAAATTTCTAAAAATGAAATAAATGCCTTCTATACACCTAAAACATTTACTCAATAACGGAAGATTTTTGTTTTTCGCAATATTTTTTGAAATTTGGGCTTTTTTACTAACATTAACACTTGCGCTGAGGCATCTTTTATGCTTATTTCTTGTCTTTAATGATTTATTCTGGGTTTTATTTTGTTTATTTGATGAAAATGAACAACAATACACAGCATGGAAACATTTTTGTTTGATTTGTGTCGAGTGAGAATTTCACCTAAAACCCAAAGGGGGGGGTAAATGCACTTTTCATGGAAAAATGAGAAAAATTAAAATTTCTAAAAATGAAATAAATGCCTTCTATACACCTCAAACATTCACTCTATAATGTAAGATTGTTGTTTTTCGCAATATTTTTTGAAATTTGGGCTCTTTTACTAACATTAACATTTGCGCTGAGGCCTCTTTTATGCTCATTTCTTGTCTTTAATGATTTATTCTGGGTTTTATTTAGTTTATTTGATGAAAATGAACAACAATACACACCATGGAAACATTTTTGTTTGATTTGTGTCGAGTGAGAATTTCACCTAGAACCCAAAGGGGGGGGGGTATTGGCACTTTTCATGGAAAAATGTGAAAAATTAAAATTTCCAAAAATGAAAAAAATGCCTTCTATACACCTCAAACATTCACTCTATAATGGAAGATTGTTGTTTTTCGCAATATTTTTTGAAATTTGGGCTCTTTTACTAACATTAACACTTGCGCTGAGGCATCTTATATGCTCATTTCTTGTCGTTAATGATTTATTCTGGGTTTTATTTTGTTTATTTGATGAAAAGGAACAACAATACACATCATGCAAACATTTTTGTATTATTTTTGTAGAGTGAGAATTTCACCTAGAACCCAAAGGGGGGGTATTGGCACTTTTCATGGAAAAATGTGAAAAATTAAAATTTCTAAAAATGAAATAAATACCTTCTATACACCTCAAACATTCACTCTATAATGGAAGATTGTTGTTTTTCGCAATATTTTTTGAAATTTGGGCTCTTTTGCTAACATAAACACTTGCGCTGAGGCATCTTTTATGCTCATTTCTTGTCTTTAATGATTTATTCTGGGTTTTATTTTGTTTATTTGATGAAAATGATGAAACAATACACACCATGGAAACATTTTTGTTTGATTTGTGTCGAGTGAGAATTTTACCTAGAACCCAAAGGGGGGGTATTGGCACTTTTATGGAAAAATGTGAAATATTAAAATTTCTAAAAATGAAATAAATGCCTTCTATACACCTCAAACATTTACTCTATAACGGAAGATTTTTGTTTTTCGCAATATTTTTTGAAATTTGGGCTCTTTTACTAACACTAACACCTGGGCTGAGGCATCTTTTATGCTTATTTCTTGTCTTTAATGATTTATTCTGGGTTTTATTTTGTTTATTTGATGAAAATGAACAACAATACACAGCATGGAAACATTTTTGTTTGATTTGTGTCGAGTGAGAATTTCACCTAGAACCGAAAGGGGGGGGTAAATGCACTTTTCATGGAAAAATGAGAAAAATTAAAATTTCTAAAAATGAAATAAATGCCTTCTATACACCTCAAACATTCACTCTATAATGGAAGATTGTGGTTTTTCGCAATATTTTTTTGAAATTTGGGCTCTTTTACTAACATTAACACTTGCGCTGAGGCATCTTTTATGCTCATTTCTTGTCTTTAATGATTTATTCTGGGTTTTATTTTGTTTATTTGATGAAAATGAACAACAATACACACCATGGAAACATTTTTGTTTGATTTGTGTCGAGTGAGAATTTCACCTAGAACCCAAAGGGGGGGTATTGGCACTTTTCACGGAAAAATGTGAAAAATTAAAATTTCTAAAAATTAAAAAAATGCCTTCTATACACCTAAAACATTCACTCTATAATGGAAGATTGTGGTTTTTCGCAATTTTTTTTTGAAATTTGGGCTCTTTTACTTACATTAACATTTGCGCTGAGGCATCTTTTATGCTCATTTCTTGTCTTTAATGATTTATTCTGTTTATTTTGTTTATTTGATGAAAATGAACAACAATACACACCATGGAAACATTTTTGTTTGATTTGTGTGGAGTGAGAATTTTACCTAGAACCCAAAGGGGGGGGTATTGGCCTTTTTCGTGGAAAAATGTGAAAAATTAAAATTTCTAAAAATGAAATAAATGCCTTCTATACACCTCAAACATTCACTCTATAATGGAAGATTGTTGTTTTTCGCAATATTTTTTGAAATTTGGGCTCTTTTACTTACATTAACATTTGCGCTGAGGCATCTTTTAGGCTCATTTCTTGTCTTTAATGATTTATTCTGGGTTTTATTTTGTTTATTTGATGAAAATGAACAACAATACACACCATGGAAACATTTTTGTTTGATTTGTGGTGAGTGAGAATTTCACCTAGAACCCAAAGGGGGGCATGGAAAAATGTGCAAAATTAAAATTTCTAAAAATGAAAAAAATGCCTTCTATACACCTCAAACATTCACTCTATAATGGAAGATTGTTGTTTTTCGCAATATTTTTTGAAATTTGGGCTCTTTTACTTACATTAACATTTGCGCTGAGGCATCTTTTATGCTCATTTCTTGTCTTTAATGATTTATTCTGAGTTTTATTTTGTTTATTTGATGAAAATGAACAACAATACACACCATGGAAACATTTTTGTTTGATTTGTGTCGAGTGAGAATTTCACCTAGAACCCAAAGGGGGGGGTATTGGCACTTTTCACGGAAAAAAGTGAAAAATTAAAATTTCTAAAAATTAAAAAAATGCCTTCTATACACCTAAAACATTCACTCTATAATGGAAGATTTTGGTTTTTCGCAATATTTTTTTGAAATTTGGGCTCTTTTACTAACATTAACATTTGCGCTGAGGCATCTTTATGCTCATTTCTTGTCTTTAATGATTTATTCAGGGTTTTATTTTGTTTATTTGATGAAAATGAACAACAATACACACCATGGAAACATTTTTGTTTGATTTGGGTCGAGTGAGAATTTCACCTAGAACCCAAAGGGGGGGGTATTGGCACTTTTCACGGAAAAATGTTAAAAATTAAAATTTCTCAAAAAGAAATAAATGCCTTCTATACACCTCAAACATTCACTCTATAATGGAAGATTGTGGTTTTTCGCAATATTTTTTTGAAATTTGGGCTCTTTTACTAACATTAACACTTGCGCTGAGGCATCTTTTATGCTCATTTCTTGTCTTTAATGATTTATTCTGGGTTTTATTTTGTTTATTTGATGAAAATGAACAACAATACACACCATGGAAACATTTTTGTTTGATTTGTGTTGAGTGAGAATTTCACCTAGAACCCAAAGGGGGGGGTATTGGCCTTTTTCGTGGAAAAATGTGAAAAATTAAAATTTCTAAAAATGAAATAAATGCCTTCTATACACCTCAAACATTCACTCTATAATGGAAGATTGTTGTGTTTCGCAATATTTTTTGAAATTTGGGCTCTTTTACTAACATTAACATTTGCGCTGAGGCATCTTTTAGGCTCATTTCTTGTCTTTAATGATGTATTCTGGGTTTTATTTTGTTTATTTGATGAAAATGAACAACAATACACACCATGGAAACATTTTTGTTTGATTTGTGTCGAGTGAGAATTTCACCTAGAACCCAAAGGGGGGGGTATTGGCACTTTTCACGGAAAAATGTGAAAAATTAAAATTTCTAAAAATTAAAAAAATGCCTTCTATACACCTAAAACATTCACTCTATAATGGAAGATTGTGGTTTTTCGCAATATTTTTTTGAAATTTGGGCTCTTTTACTAACATTAACACTTGCGCTGAGGCATCTTTTATGCTCATTTCTTGTCTTTAATGATTTATTCTGGGTTTTATTTTGTTTATTTGATGAAAATGAACAACAAGACACACCATGGAAACATTTTTGTTTGATTTGCGTGGAGTGAGAATTTTACCTAGAACCCAAAGGGGGGGGTATTGGCCTTTTTCGTGGAAAAATGTGAAAAATTAAAATTTCTAAAAATGAAATAAATGCCTTCTATACACCTCAAACATTCACTCTATAATGGAAGATTGTTGTTTTTCGCAATATTTTTTGAAATTTGGGCTCTTTTACTTACATTAACATTTGCGCTGAGGCATCTTTTAGGCTCATTTCTTGTCTTTAATGATTTATTCTGGGTTTTATTTTGTTTATTTGATGAAAATGAACAACAATACACAGCATGGAAACATTTTTGTTTGATTTGTGTCGAGTGAGAATTTCACCTAGAACCCAAAGGGGGGCATGGAAAAATGTGAAAAATTAAAATTTCTAAAAATGAAATAAATGCCTTCTATACACCTCAAACATTCACTCTATAATGGAAGATTGTTGTTTTTCGCAATATTTTTTGAAATTTAGGCTCTTTTACTAACATTAACACTTGCGCTGAGGCATCTTTTATGCTCATTTCTTGTCTTTAATGATTTATTCTGGGTTTTATTTTGTTTATTTGATGAAAATGAACAACAATACACGCCATGGAAACATTTTTGTTTGATTTGTGTCGAGTGAGAATTTCACCTAGAACCCAAAGGGGGGGGTATTGGCACTTTTCATGGAAAAATGTGCAAAATTAAAATTTCTAAAAATGAAATAAATGCCTTCCATACACCTCAAACATTCACTCTATAATGGAAGATTGTGGTTTTTCGCAATATTTTTTTGAAATTTGGGCACTTTTAATAACATTAACACTTGCGCTGAGGCATCTTTTATGCTCATTTCTTGTCTTTAATGATTTATTCTGGGTTTTATTTTGTTTATTTGATGAAAATGAACAACAATACACACCATGGAAACATTTTTGTTTGATTTGTGTCGAGTGAGAATTTCACCTAGAACCCAAAGGGGGGGATATTGGCCTTTTTCGTGGAAAAATGTGAAAAATTAAAATTTCTAAAAATGAAATAAATGCCTTCTATACACCTCAAACATTCACTCAATAATGGAAGATTGTTGTTTTTCGCAATATTTTTTGAAATTTGGGCTCTTTTACTAATATTAACATTTGCGCTGAGGCATCTTTTATGCTCATTTCTTGTCTTTAATGATTTATTCTGGGTTTTATTTTGTTTATTTGATGAAAATGAACAACAATACACACCATGGAAACATTTTTGTTTGATTTGTGTCGAGTGAGAATTTCACCTAGAACCCAAAGGGGGGGGTATTGGCACTTTTCACGGAAAAATGTGAAAAATTAAAATTTCTAAAAATTAAAAAAATGCCTTCTATACACCTAAAACATTCACTCTATAATGGAAGATTGTGGTTTTTCGCAATTTTTTTTTGAAATTTGGGCTCTTTTACTTACATTAACATTTGCGCTGAGGCATCTTTTATGCTCATTTCTTGTCTTTAATGATTTATTCTGTTTATTTTGTTTATTTGATGAAAATGAACAACAATACACACCATGGAAACATTTTTGTTTGATTTGTGTGGAGTGAGAATTTTACCTAGAACCCAAAGGGGGGGGTATTGGCCTTTTTCGTGGAAAAATGTGAAAAATTAAAATTTCTAAAAATGAAATAAATGCCTTCTATACACCTCAAACATTCACTCTATAATGGAAGATTGTTGTTTTTCGCAATATTTTTTGAAATTTGGGCTCTTTTACTTACATTAACATTTGCGCTGAGGCATCTTTTAGGCTCATTTCTTGTCTTTAATGATTTATTCTGGGTTTTATTTTGTTTATTTGATGAAAATGAACAACAATACACACCATGGAAACATTTTTGTTTGATTTGTGGTGAGTGAGAATTTCACCTAGAACCCAAAGGGGGGCATGGAAAAATGTGCAAAATTAAAATTTCTAAAAATGAAAAAAATGCCTTCTATACACCTCAAACATTCACTCTATAATGGAAGATTGTTGTTTTTCGCAATATTTTTTGAAATTTGGGCTCTTTTACTTACATTAACATTTGCGCTGAGGCATCTTTTATGCTCATTTCTTGTCTTTAATGATTTATTCTGAGTTTTATTTTGTTTATTTGATGAAAATGAACAACAATACACACCATGGAAACATTTTTGTTTGATTTGTGTCGAGTGAGAATTTCACCTAGAACCCAAAGGGGGGGGTATTGGCACTTTTCACGGAAAAAAGTGAAAAATTAAAATTTCTAAAAATTAAAAAAATGCCTTCTATACACCTAAAACATTCACTCTATAATGGAAGATTTTGGTTTTTCGCAATATTTTTTTGAAATTTGGGCTATTTTACTAACATTAACATTTGCGCTGAGGCATCTTTATGCTCATTTCTTGTCTTTAATGATTTATTCAGGGTTTTATTTTGTTTATTTGATGAAAATGAACAACAATACACACCATGGAAACATTTTTGTTTGATTTGGGTCGAGTGAGAATTTCACCTAGAACCCAAAGGGGGGGGTATTGGCACTTTTCACGGAAAAATGTTAAAAATTAAAATTTCTCAAAAAGAAATAAATGCCTTCTATACACCTCAAACATTCACTCTATAATGGAAGATTGTGGTTTTTCGCAATATTTTTTTGAAATTTGGGCTCTTTTACTAACATTAACACTTGCGCTGAGGCATCTTTTATGCTCATTTCTTGTCTTTAATGATTTATTCTGGGTTTTATTTTGTTTATTTGATGAAAATGAACAACAATACACACCATGGAAACATTTTTGTTTGATTTGTGTTGAGTGAGAATTTCACCTAGAACCCAAAGGGGGGGGTATTGGCCTTTTTCGTGGAAAAATGTGAAAAATTAAAATTTCTAAAAATGAAATAAATGCCTTCTATACACCTCAAACATTCACTCTATAATGGAAGATTGTTGTGTTTCGCAATATTTTTTGAAATTTGGGCTCTTTTACTAACATTAACATTTGCGCTGAGGCATCTTTTAGGCTCATTTCTTGTCTTTAATGATGTATTCTGGGTTTTATTTTGTTTATTTGATGAAAATGAACAACAATACACACCATGGAAACATTTTTGTTTGATTTGTGTCGAGTGAGAATTTCACCTAGAACCCAAAGGGGGGGGTAAGGCACTTTTCACGGAAAAATGTGAAAAATTAAAATTTCTAAAAATTAAAAAAATGCCTTCTATACACCTAAAACATTCACTCTATAATGGAAGATTGTGGTTTTTCGCAATATTTTTTTGAAATTTGGGCTCTTTTACTAACATTAACACTTGCGCTGAGGCATCTTTTATGCTCATTTCTTGTCTTTAATGATTTATTCTGGGTTTTATTTTGTTTATTTGATGAAAATGAACAACAAGACACACCATGGAAACATTTTTGTTTGATTTGCGTGGAGTGAGAATTTTACCTAGAACCCAAAGGGGGGGGTATTGGCCTTTTTCGTGGAAAAATGTGAAAAATTAAAATTTCTAAAAATGAAATAAATGCCTTCTATACACCTCAAACATTCACTCTATAATGGAAGATTGTTGTTTTTCGCAATATTTTTTGAAATTTGGGCTCTTTTACTTACATTAACATTTGCGCTGAGGCATCTTTTAGGCTCATTTCTTGTCTTTAATGATTTATTCTGGGTTTTATTTTGTTTATTTGATGAAAATGAACAACAATACACAGCATGGAAACATTTTTGTTTGATTTGTGTCGAGTGAGAATTTCACCTAGAACCCAAAGGGGGGCATGGAAAAATGTGAAAAATTAAAATTTCTAAAAATGAAATAAATGCCTTCTATACACCTCAAACATTCACTCTATAATGGAAGATTGTTGTTTTTCGCAATATTTTTTGAAATTTAGGCTCTTTTACTAACATTAACACTTGCGCTGAGGCATCTTTTATGCTCATTTCTTGTCTTTAATGATTTATTCTGGGTTTTATTTTGTTTATTTGATGAAAATGAACAACAATACACGCCATGGAAACATTTTTGTTTGATTTGTGTCGAGTGAGAATTTCACCTAGAACCCAAAGGGGGGGGTATTGGCACTTTTCATGGAAAAATGTGCAAAATTAAAATTTCTAAAAATGAAATAAATGCCTTCCATACACCTCAAACATTCACTCTATAATGGAAGATTGTGGTTTTTCGCAATATTTTTTTGAAATTTGGGCACTTTTAATAACATTAACACTTGCGCTGAGGCATCTTTTATGCTCATTTCTTGTCTTTAATGATTTATTCTGGGTTTTATTTTGTTTATTTGATGAAAATGAACAACAATACACACCATGGAAACATTTTTGTTTGATTTGTGTCGAGTGAGAATTTCACCTAGAACCCAAAGGGGGGGATATTGGCCTTTTTCGTGGAAAAATGTGAAAAATTAAAATTTCTAAAAATGAAATAAATGCCTTCTATACACCTCAAACATTCACTCAATAATGGAAGATTGTTGTTTTTCGCAATATTTTTTGAAATTTGGGCTCTTTTACTAATATTAACATTTGCGCTGAGGCATCTTTATGATCATTTCTTGTCTTTAATGATTTATTCTGGGTTTTAGTTTGTTTATTTGATGAAAATGAACAACAATACACACCATGGAAACATTTTTGTTTGATTTGGGTCGAGCGAGAATTTCACCTAGAACCCAAAGGGGGGGGTATTGGCACTTTTCACGGAAAAATGTGAAAAATTAAAATTTCTAAAAAGGAAATAAATGCCTTCTATACACCTAAAACATTCACTCTTTAATGGAAGATTGTGGTTTTTCGCAATATTTTTTTGAAATTTGGGCTCTTTAATAACATTAACACTTGCGCTGAGGCATCTTTTATACTCATTTCTTGTCTTTAATGATTTATTCTGGGTTTTATTTTGTTTATTTGATGAAAATGAACAACAATACACACCATGGAAACATTTTTGTTTGAAATGTGTTGAGTGAGAATTTCACCTAGAACCCAAAGAGGGGGGTATTGGCCTTTTTCGTGGAAAAATGTGAAAAATTAAAATTTCTAAAAATGAAATAAATGCCTTCTATACACCTCAAACATTCACTCTATAATGGAAGATTCTTGTTTTTCGCAATATTTTTTGAAATTTGGGCTCTTTTACTAACATTAACATTTGCGCTGAGGCATCTTTTATGCTCATTTCTTGTCTTTAATGATGTATTCTGGGTTTTATTTTGTTTATTTGATGAAAATGAACAACAATACACACCATGGAAACATTTTTGTTTGATTTGTGTCGAGTGAGAATTTCACCAAGAACCCAAAGGGGGGGTTTTGGCCTTTTTCGTGGAAAAATGTGAAAAATTAAAATTTCTAAAAATTAAAAAAATGCCTTCTATACACCTAAAACATTCTATCTATAATGGAAGATTGTGGTTTTTCGCAATATTTTTTTGAAATTTGGGCTCTTTTACTAACATTAACATTTGCGCTGAGGCATCTTTTATGCTCATTTCTTGTCTTTAATGATTTATTCTGGGTTTTATTTTGTTTATTTGATGAAAATGAACAACAATACACACCATGGAAACATTTTTGTTTGATTTGTGTCGAGTGAGAATTTCACCTAGAACCCAAAGGGGAGGGTATTGGCACTTTTCATGGAAAAATGTGAAAAATTAAAATTTCTTAAAATGAAATAAATGCCTTCTATACACCTCAAACATTCACTCTATAATGGAAGATTATTGTTTTTCGGAATATTTTTTGAAATTTGGGCTCTTTTACTAACATTAACATTTGCGCTGAGGCATCTTTAAGGCTCATTTCTTGTCTTTAATGATTTATTCTGGGTTTTATTTTGTTTATTTGATGAAAATGAACAACAATACACACCATGGAAACATTTTTGTTTGATTTGTGTTGAGTGAGAATTTCTCCTAGAACCCAAAGGGGGGGGTATTGGCACTTTTCATGGAAAAATGTGAAAAATTAAAATTTCTAAAAATGAAATAAATGCCTTCCATACACCTCAAACATTCACTCTATAATGGAAGATTGTTGTTTTTCGCAATATTTTTTGAAATTTTGGCTCTTTTACTAACATTAACACTTGCGCTGAGGCATCTTTTATGCTCATTTCTTGTCTTTAATGATTTATTCTGGGTTTTATTTTGTTTATTTGATGAAAATGAACAACAATACACGCCATGGAAACATTTTTGTTTGATTTGTGTCGAGTGAGAATTTCACCTAGAACCCAAAGGGGGGCATAAAAAAATTTGAAAAATTAAAATTTCTAAAAATGAAATAAATGCCTTATATACACCTCAAACATTCACTCTATAATGGAAGATTGTTGTTTTTCGCAATATTTTTTGAAATTTGGGCTCTTTTACTAACATTAACATTTGCGCTGAGGCATCTTTATGCTCATTTCTTGTCTTTAATTATGTATTCTGGGTTTTATTTTGTTTATTTGATGAAAATGAACAACAATACACACCATGGAAACATTTTTGTTTGATTTGTGTCGAGTGAGAATTTCACCTAGAACCCAAAGGGGGGGGTATTGGCACTTTTCACGGAAAAATGTGAAAAATTAAAATTTCTAAAAATTAAAAAAATGCCTTCTATACACCTAAAACATTCACTCTATAATGGAAGATTGTTGTTTTTCGCAATATTTTTTGAAATTTGGGCTCTTTTACTAACATTAACATTTGCGCTGAGGCATCTTTATGCTCATTTCTTGTCTTTAAATATGTATTCTGGGTTTTATTTTGTTTATTTGATGAAAATGAACAACAATACACACCATGGAAACGTTTTTGTTTGATTTGTGTCGAGTGAGAATTTCACCTAGAACCCAAAGGGGGGGGTATTGGCACTTTTCACGGAAAAATGTGAAAAATTAAAATTTCTAAAAAAGAAATAAATGCCTTCTATACACCTCAAACATTCACTCTATAATGGAAGATTGTGGTTTTTCGCAATATTTTTTTGAAATTTGGGCTCTTTTACTAACATTAACACTTGCGCTGAGGCATCTTTTATGCTCATTTCTTGTCTTTAATGATTTATTCTGGGTTTTATTTTGTTTATTTGATGAAAATGAACAACAATACACACCATGGAAACATTTTTGTTTGATTTGTGTTGAGTGAGAATTTCACCTAGAACCCAAAGGGGGGGGTATTGGCCTTTTTCGTGGAAAAATGTGAAAAATTAAAATTTCTAAAAATGAAATAAATGCCTTCTATACACCTCAAACATTCACTCTATAATGGAAGATTGTTGTTTTTCGCAATATTTTTTTAAATTTGGGCTCTTTTACTAACATTAACATTTGCGCGGAGGCATCTTTTAGGCTCATTTCTTGTCTTTAATGATGTATTCTGGGTTTTATTTTGTTTATTTGATGAAAATGAACAACAATACACACCATGGAAACATTTTTGTTTGATTTGTGTCGAGTGAGAATTTCACCTAGAACACAAAGGGACTTAGGGAAAGGGTATTGGCACTTTTCACGGAAAAATGTGAAAAATTAAAATTTCTAAAAATTAAAAAAATGCCTTCTATACACCTCAAACATTCACTCTATAATGGAAGATTGTGGTTTTTTGCAATATTTTTTTGAAATTTGGGCTCTTTTACTAACATTAACACTTGCGCTGAGGCATCTTTTATGCTCATTTCTTGTCTTTAATGATTTATTCTGGGTTTTATTTTGTTTATTTGATGAAAATGAACAACAATACACACAATGGAAACATTTTTGTTTGATTTGTGTTGAGTGAGAATTTCACCTAGAACCCAAAGGGGGGGGTATTGGCACTTTTCGTGGAAAAATGTGAAAAATTAAAATTTCTAAAAATGAAATAAATGCCTTCTATACACCTCAAACATTCACTCTATAATGGAAGATTGTTGTTTTTCGCAATATTTTTTGAAATTTGGGCTCTTCTACTAACATTAACATTTGCGCTGAGACATCTTTTATGCTCATTTCTTGTCTTTTATGATTTATTCTGGGTTTTATTTTGTTTATTTAATGAAAATGAACAACAATACATACCATGGAAACATTTTTGTTTGATTTGTGTCGAGTGAGAATTTCACCTAGAACCCAAAGGGGGGGGTATTGGCACTTTTCGTGGAAAAATGTGAAAAATTAAAATTTCTAAAAATGAAATAAATGCCTTCTATACACCTCAAACATTCACTCTATAATGGAAGATTGTTGTTTTTCGCAATATTTTTTGAAATTTGGGCTCTTTTACTAACATTAACATTTGCGCTGAGGCATCTTTTAGGCTCATTTCTTGTCTTTAATGATTTATTCTGGGTTTTATTTTGTTTATTTGATGAAAATGAACAACAATACACACCATGGAAACATTTTTGTTTGATTTGTGTCGAGTGAGAATTTCACCTAGAACCCAAAGGGGGGCATGGAAAAATGTGAAAAATTAAAATTTCTAAAAATGAAAAAAATGCCTTCTATACACCTCAAACATTCACTCTATAATGGAAGATTGTTGTTTTTCGCAATATTTTTTGAAATTTGGGCTCTTTTACTTACATTAACATTTGCCCTGAGGCATCTTTTATGCTCATTTCTTGTCTTTAATGATTTATTCTGAGTTTTATTTTGTTTATTTGATGAAAATGAACAACAATACACACCATGGAAACATTTTTGTTTGATTTGTGTCGAGTGAGAATTTCACCTTGAACCCAAAGGGGGGGGTATTGGCACTTTTCACGGAAAAAAGTGAAAAATTAAAATTTCTAAAAATTAAAAAAATGCCTTCTATACACCTAAAACATTCACTCTATAATGGAAGATTGTGGTTTTTCGCAATATTTTTTTGAAATTTGGGCTCTTTTACTAACATTAACATTTGCGCTGAGGCATCTTTATGCTCATTTCTTGTCTTTAATGATTTATTCAGGGTTTTATTTTGTTTATTTGATGAAAATGAACAACTATACACACCATGGAAACATTTTTGTTTGATTTGGGTCGAGTGAGAATTTCACCTAGAACCCAAAGGGGGGGGTATTGGCCTTTTTCGTGGAAAAATGTGAAAAATTAAAATTTCTAAAAATGAAAAAAATGCCTTCTATACACCTCAAACATTCACTCTATAATGGAAGATTGTTTTTTTTCGCAATATTTTTTGAAATTTGGGCTCTTTTACTAACATTAAAATTTGCGCTGAGGCATCTTTTAGGCTCATTTCTTGTCTTTAATGATGTATTCTGGGTTTTATTTTGTTTATTTGATGAAAATGAACAACAATACACACCATGGAAACATTTTTGTTTGATTTGTGTCGAGTGAGAATTTCACCTAGAACCCAAAGGGGGGGGTATTGGCACTTTTCACGGAAAAATGTGAAAAATTAAAATTTCTAAAAATTAAAAAAATGCCTTCTATACACCTAAAACATTCACTCTATAATGGAAGATTGTGGTTTTTCGCAATATTTTTTTGAAATTTGGGCTCTTTTACTAACATTAACACTTGCGCTGAGGCATCTTTTATGCTCATTTCTTGTCTTTAATGATTTATTCTGGGTTTTATTTTGTTTATTTGATGAAAATGAACAACAATACACACCATGGAAACATTTTTGTTTGATTTGTGTCGAGTGAGAATTTCACCTAGAACCCAAAGGGGGGGGTATTGGCACTTTTCGTGGAAAAATGTGAAAAATTAAAATTTCTAAAAATGAAATAAATGCCTTCTATACACCTCAAACATTCACTCTATAATGGAAGATTGTTGTTTTTCGCAATATTTTTTGAAATTTGGGCTCTTCTACTAACATTAACATTTGCGCTGAGACATCTTTTATGCTCATTTCTTGTCTTTTATGATTTATTCTGGGTTTTATTTTGTTTATTTAATGAAAATGAACAACAATACATACCATGGAAACATTTTTGTTTGATTTGTGTCGAGTGAGAATTTCACCTAGAACCCAAAGGGGGGGGGTACTGGCACTTTTCGTGGAAAAATGTGAAAAATTAAAATTTCTAAAAATGAAATAAATGCCTTCTATACACCTCAAACATTCACTCTATAATGGAAGATTGTTGTGTTTCGCAATATTTTTTGAAATTTGGGCTCTTTTACTAACATTAACATTTGCGCTGAGGCATCTTTTAGGCTCATTTCTTGTCTTTAATGATTTATTCTGGGTTTTATTTTGTTTATTTGATGAAAATGAACAACAATACACACCATGGGAACATTTTTGTTTGATTTGTGTTGAGTGAGAATTTCACCTAGAACCCAAAGGGGGGGGTATTGGCACTTTTCATGGAAAAATGTGAAAAATTAAAATTTCTAAAAATGAAATAAATGCCTTCTATACACCTCAAACATTCACTCTATAATGGAAGATTGTTGTTTTTCGCATTATTTTTTGAAATTTGGGCTCTTTAACTAACATTAACTTTTGCGCTGAGGCATCTTTTAGGCTCATTTCTTGTCTTTAATGATTTATTCTGGGTTTTATTTTGTTTATTTGATGAAAATGAACAACAATACACACCATGGAAACATTTTTGTTTGATTTGTGTCGAGTGAGAATTTCACCTAGAACCCAAAGGGGGGGGTATTGGCACTTTTCGTGGAAAAATGTGAAAAATTAAAATTTCTAAAAATGAAATAAATGCCTTCTATACACCTCAAACATTCACTCTATAATGGAAGATTGTTGTTTTTCGCAATATTTTTTGAAATTTGGGCTCTTTTACTAACATTAACATTTGCGCTGAGGCATTTTTTATGCTCATTTCTTGTCTTTAATGATTTATTCTGGGTTTTATTTTGTTTATTTGATGAAAATGAACAACAATACACACCATGGAAACATTTTTGTTTGATTTGTGTCGAGTGAGAATTTCACCTAGAACCCAAAGGGGGGGGGTATTGGCACTTTTAACGGAAAAAAGTGAAAAATTAAAATTTCTAAAAATTAAAAAAATGCCTTCTATACACCTAAAACATTCACTCTATAATTGAAGATTGTGGTTTTTCGCAATATTTTTTTGAAATTTGGGCTCTTTTACTAACATTAACATTTGCGCTGAGGCTCTTTTATGCTCATTTCTTGTCTTTAATGATTTATTCTGGGTTTTATTTTGTTTATTTGATGAATATGAACAACAATACACACCATGGAAACATTTTTGTTTGATTTGTGTGGAGTGAGAATTTTACCTAGAACCCAAAGGGGGGGGTATTGGCCTTTTTCGTGGAAAAATGTGAAAAATTAAAATTTCTAAAAATGAAATAAATGCCTTCTATACACCTCAAACATTCACTCTATAATGGAAGATTGTTGTTTTTCGCAATATTTTTTGAAATTTGGGCTCTTTTACTTACATTAACATTTGCGCTGAGGCATCTTTTAGGCTCATTTCTTGTCTTTAATGATTTATTCTGGGTTTTATTTTGTTTATTTGATGTAAATGAACAACAATACACACCATGGAAACATTTTTGTTTGATTTGTGTCGAGTGAGAATTTCACCTAGAACCCAAAGGGGGGCATGGAAAAATGTGAAAAATTAAAATTTCTAAAAATGAAATAAATGCCTTCTATACACCTCAAACATTCACTCTATAATGGAAGATTGTTGTTTTTCGCAATATTTTTTGAAATTTGGGCTCTTTTACTAACATTAACACTTGCGCTGAGGCATCTTTTATGCTCATTTCTTGTCTTTAATGATTTATTCTGGGTTTTATTTTGTTTATTTGATGAAAATGAACAACAATACACGCCATGGAAACATTTTTGTTTGATTTGTGTCGAGTGAGAATTTCACCTAGAACCCAAAGGGGGGGTATTGGCACTTTTCATGGAAAAATGTGCAAAATTAAAATTTCTAAAAATGAAATAAATGCATTCTATACACCTCAAACATTCACTCTATAATGGAAGATTGTGGTTTTTCGCAAAATTTTTTTGAAATATAGGCTCTTTTAATAACATTAACACTTGCGCTGAGGCATCTTTTATGCTCATTTCTTGTCTTTAATGATTTATTCTGGTTTTTATTTTGTTTATTTGATGAAAATGAACAACAATACACACCATGGAAACATTTTTGTTTGATTTGTGTTGAGTGAGAATTTCACCTAGAACCCAAAGGGGGGGATATTGGCCTTTTTCGTGGAAAAATGTGAAAAATTAAAATTTCTAAAAATGAAATAAATGCCTTCTATACACCTCAAACATTCACTCTATAATGGAAGATTGTTGTTTTTCGCAATATTTTTTGAAATTTGGGCTCTTTTACTAACATTAACATTTGCGCTGAGGCATATTTTAGGCTCATTTCTTGTCTTTAATGATTTATTCTGGGTTTTATTATGTTTATTTGATGAAAATGAACAACAATACACACCATGGAAACATTTTTGTTTGATTTGTGTCGAGTGAGAATTTCACCTAGAACCCAAAGGGGGGCATAAAAAAATTTGAAAAATTAAAAT
Source organism: Hetaerina americana (assembly GCF_022747635.1). Classification (NCBI taxonomy): domain Eukaryota; kingdom Metazoa; phylum Arthropoda; class Insecta; order Odonata; family Calopterygidae; genus Hetaerina; species Hetaerina americana. The sequence goes on from NW_027286103.1 coordinate 19,143, forward strand.
TTCTAAAAATGAAATAAATGCCTTATATACACCTCAAACATTCACTCTATAATGGAAGATTGTTGTTTTTCGCAATATTTTTTGAAATTTGGGCTCTTTTACTAACATTAACATTTGCGCTGAGGCATCTTTATGCTCATTTCTTGTCTTTAATTATGTATTCTGGGTTTTATTTTGTTTATTTGATGAAAATGAACAACAATACACACCATGGAAACATTTTTGTTTGATTTGTGTCGAGTGAGAATTTCACCTAGAACCCAAAGGGGGGGGTATTGGCACTTTTCACGGAAAAATGTGAAAAATTAAAATTTCTAAAAATTAAAAAAATGCCTTCTATACACCTAAAACATTCACTCTATAATGGAAGATTGTTGTTTTTCGCAATATTTTTTGAAATTTGGGCTCTTTTACTAACATTAACATTTGCGCTGAGGCATCTTTATGCTCATTTCTTGTCTTTAAATATGTATTCTGGGTTTTATTTTGTTTATTTGATGAAAATGAACAACAATACACACCATGGAAACATTTTTGTTTGATTTGTGTCGAGTGAGAATTTCACCTAGAACCCAAAGGGGGGGGTATTGGCACTTTTCACGGAAAATGTGAAAAATTAAAATTTCTAAAAATTAAAAAAATGCCTTCTATACACCTAAAACATTCACTCTATAATGGAAGATTGTGGTTTTTCGCAATATTTTTTTGAAATTTGGGCTCTTTTACTAACATTAACACTTGCGCTGAGGCATCTTTTATGCTCATTTCTTGTCTTTTATGATTTATTCTGGGTTTTATTTTGTTTATTTAATGAAAATGAACAACAATACATACCATGGAAACATTTTTGTTTGATTTGTGTCGAGTGAGAATTTCACCTAGAACCCAAAGGGGGGGTATTGGCACTTTTCGTTGAAAAATGTGAAAAATTAAAATTTCTAAAAATGAAATAAATGCCTTCTATACACCTCAAACATTCAGTCTATAATGGAAGATTGTTGTTTTTCGCAATATTTTTTGAAATTTGGGCTCTTTTACTAACATTACAATTTGCGCTGAGGCATCTTTTAGGCTCATTTCTTGTCTTTAATGATTTATTCTGGGTTTTATTTTGTTTATTTGATGAAAATGAACAACAATACACACCATGGAAACATTTTTGTTTGATTTGTGTTGAGTGAGAATTTCACCTAGAACCCAAAGGGGGGGTATTGGCACTTTTCATGGAAAAATGTGAAAAATTAAAATTTCTAAAAATGAAATAAATGCCTTCTATACACCTCAAACATTCACTCTATAATGGAAGATTGTTGTTTTTCGCAATATTTTTTGAAATTTGGGCTCTTTTACTAACATTAACTTTTGCGCTGAGGCATCTTTTAGGCTCATTTCTTGTCTTTAATGATTTATTCTGGGTTTTATTTTGTTTATTTGATGAAAATGAACAACAATACACATCATGGAAACATTTTTGTTTGATTTGTGTCGAGTGAGAATTTCACCTAGAACCCAAAGGGGGGGGTATTGGCACTTTTCACGGAAAAAAGTGAAAAATTAAAATTTCTAAAAATTAAAAAAATGCCTTCTATACACCTAAAACATTCACTCTATAATGGAAGATTGTGGTTTTTCGCAATATTTTTTTGAAATTTGGGCTCTTTTACTAACATTAACATTTGCGCTGAGGCATCTTTTATGCTCATTTCTTGTCTTTAATGATTTATTCTGGGTTTTATTTAGTTTATTTGATGAAAAGGAACAACAATACACATCATGGAAACATTTTTGTTTGATTTGTGTCGAGTGAGAATTTCACCTAGAACCCAAAGGGGGGGGTATTGGCACTTTTCACGGAAAAAAGTGAAAAATTAAAATTTCTAAAAATGAAATAAATGCCTTCTATACACCTCAAACATTCACTCTATAATGGAAGATTGTTGTTTTTCGCAATATTTTTTGAAATTTGGGCTCTTTTACTTACATTAACATTTGCGCTGAGGCATCTTTTAGGCTCATTTCTTGTCTTTAATGATTTATTCTGGGTTTTATTTTGTTTATTTGATGAAAATGAACAACAATACACACCATGGAAACATTTTTGTTTGATTTGTGTCGAGTGAGAATTTCACCTAGAACCCAAAGGGGGGCATGGAAAAATGTGAAAAATTAAAATTTCTAAAAATGAAATAAATGCCTTCTATACACCTCAAACATTCACTCTATAATGGAAGATTGTTGTTTTTCGCAATATTTTTTGAAATTTGGGCTCTTTTACTAACATTAACACTTGCGCTGAGGCATCTTTTATGCTCATTTCTTGTCTTTAATGATTTATTCTGGGTTTTATTTTGTTTATTTGATGAAAATGAACAACAATACACGCCATGGAAACATTTTTGTTTGATTTTTGTAGAGTGAGAATTTCACCTAGAACCCAAAGGGGATTGGCACTTTTCATGGAAAAATGTGAAAAATTAAAATTTCTAAAAATGAAATAAATACCTGCTATACACCTCAAACATTCACTCTATAATGGAAGATTGTTGTTTTTCGCAATATTTTTTGAAATTTGGGCTCTTTTACTAACATTAACATTTGCGCTGAGGCATCTTTTATGCTCATTTCTTGTCTTTAATGATTTATTCTGGGTTTTATTTTGTTTATTTGATGAAAATGAACAACAATACACACCATGGAAACATTTTTGTTTGATTTGTGTCGAGTGAGAATTTCACCTAGAACCCAAAGGGGGGGGTATTGGCACTTTTCATGGAAAAATGTGAAAAATTAAAATTTTCAAAAATGAAAAAAATGCCTTCTATACACCTCAAACATTCACTCTATAATGGAAGATTGTTGTTTTTCGCAATATTTTTTGAAATTTGGGCTCTTTTACTAACATTAACACTTGCGCTGAGGCATCTTATATGCTCATTTCTTGTCGTTAATGATTTATTCTGGGTTTTATTTTGTTTATTTGATGAAAAGGAACAACAATACACAGCATGGAAACATTTTTGTATTATTTTTGTAGAGTGAGAATTTCACCTAGAACCCAAAGGGGGGGTATTGGCACTTTTCATGGAAAAATGTGAAAAATTAAAATTTCTAAAAATAAAATAAATACCTTCTATACACCTCAAACATTCACTCTATAATGGAAGATTGTGGTTTTTAGCAATATTTTTTGAAATTTGGGCTCTTTTACTAAGATAAACACTTGCGCTGGGGCATCTTTTATGCTCATTTCTTGTCTTTAATGATTTATTCTGGGTTTTATTTTGTTTATTTGATGAAAATGATGAAACAATAGACACCATGGAAACATTTTTGTTTGATTTGTGTCGAGTGAGAATTTCACCTAGAACCCAAAGGGGGGGGTATTGGCACTTTTAATGGAAAAATGTGAAAAATTAAAATTTCTAAAAATGAAATAAATGCCTTCTATACACCTCAAACATTCACTCTATAATGGAAGATTGTTGTTTTTCGCAATATTTTTTGAAATTTGGGCTCTTTTACTAACATTAACTTTTGCGCTGAGGCATCTTTTAGGCTCATTTCTTGTCTTTAATGATTTATTCTGGGTTTTATTTTGTTTATTTGATGAAAATGAACAACAATACACACCATGGAAACATTTTTGTTTGATTTGTGTCGAGTGAGAATTTCACCTAGAACCCAAAGGGGGGGGTATTGGCACTTTTCGTGGAAAAATGTGAAAAATTAAAATTTCTAAAAAAGAAATAAATGCCTTCTATACACCTCAAACATTCTCTCTATAATGGAAGATTGTTGTTTTTCGCAATATTTTTTGAAATTTGGGCTGTTTTACTAACATTAACATTTGCGCTGAGGCATTTTTTATGCTCATTTCTTGTCTTTAATGATTTATTCTGGGTTTTATTTTGTTTATTTGATGAAAATGAACAACAATACACACCATGGAAACATTTTTGTTTGATTTGTGTCGAGTGAGAATTTCACCTAGAACCCAAAGGGGGGGGTATTGGCACTTTTCACGGAAAAAAGTGAAAAATTAAAATTTCTAAAAATTAAAAAAATGCCTTCTATACACCTAAAACATTCACTCTATAATGGAAGATTGTGGTTTTTCGCAATATTTTTTTTAATTTGGGCTCTTTTACTAACATTAACATTTGCGCTGAGGCATCTTTTATGCTCATTTCTTGTCTTTAATGATTTATTCTGGGTTTTATTTTGTTTATTGATGAATATGAACAACAATACACACCATGGAAACATTTTTGTTTGATTTGTGTGGAGTGAGAATTTTACCTAGAACCCAAAGGGGGGGGTATTGGCCTTTTTCGTGGAAAAATGTGAAAAATTAAAATTTCTAAAAATGAAATAAATGCCTTCTATACACCTCAAACATTCACTCTATAATGGAAGATTGTTGTTTTTCGCAATATTTTTTGAAATTTGGGCTCTTTTACTTACATTAACATTTGCGCTGAGGCATCTTTTAGGCTCATTTCTTGTCTTTAATGATTTATTCTGGGTTTTATTTTGTTTATTTGATGAAAATGAACAACAATACACACCATGGAAACATTTTTGTTTGATATGTGTCGAGTGAGAATTTCACCTAGAACCCAAAGGGGGGCATGGAAAAATGTGAAAAATTAAAATTTCTAAAAATGAAATAAATGCCTTCTATACACCTCAAACATTCACTCTATAATGGAAGATTGTTGTTTTTCGCAATATTTTTTGAAATTTGGGCTCTTTTACTAACATTAACACTTGCGCTGAGGCATCTTTTATGCTCATTTCTTGTCTTTAATGATTTATTCTGGGTTTTATTTTGTTTATTTGATGAAAATGAACAACAATACACGCCATGGAAACATTTTTGTTTGATTTGTGTCGGGTGAGAATTTCACCTAGAACCCAAAGGGGGGGGTATTGGCACTTTTCATGGAAAAATGTGCAAAATTAAAATTTCTAAAAATGAAATAAATGCATTCTATACACCTCAAACATTCACTCTATAATGGAAGATTGTGGTTTTTTCGCAATATTTTTTTGAAATTTGGGCTCTTTTAATAACATTAACACTTGCGCTGAGGCATCTTTATGCTCATTTCTTGTCTTTAATGATTTATTCTGGTTTTATTTTGTTTATTTGATGAAAATGAACAACAATACACACCATGGAAACATTTTTGTTTGATTTGTGTTGAGTGAGAATTTCACCTAGAACCCAAAGGGGGGGATATTGGCCTTTTTCGTGGAAAAATGTGAAAAATTAAAATTTCTAAAAATGAAATAAATGCCTTCTATACACCTCAAACATTCACTCTATAATGGAAGATTGTTGTTTTTCGCAATATTTTTGAAATTTGGGCTCTTTTACTAACATTAACATTTGCGCTGAGGCATATTTTAGGCTCATTTCTTGTCTTTAATGATTTATTCTTGGTTTTATTTTGTTTATTTGATGAAAATGAACAACAATACACACCATGGAAACATTTTTGTTTGATTTGTGTGGAGTGAGAATTTCACCTGGAACCCAAAGGGGGGGGTATTGGCCTTTTTCGTGGAAAAATGTGAAAAATTAAAATTTCTAAAAATGAAATAAATGCCTTCTATACACCTCAAACATTCACTCTATAATGGAAGATTGTTGTTTTTCGCAATATTTTTTGAAATTGGGGCTCTTTTACTAAAATTAACATTTGCGCTGAGGCATCTTTTAGGCTCATTTCTTGTCTTTAATGATTTATTCTGGGTTTTATTTTGTTTATTTGATGAAAATGAACAACAATACACACCATGGAAACATTTTTGTTTGATTTGGGTCGAGTGAGAATTTCACCTAGAACCCAAAGGGGGGGGTATTGGCACTTTTCGTGGAAAAATGTGAAAAATTAAAATTTCTAAAAATGAAATAAATGTCTTCTATACACCTCAAACATTCACTCTATAATGAAGATTGTTGTTTTTCGCAATACTTTTTGAAATTTGGGCTCTTTTACTAACATTAACATTTGCGCTGAGGCATCTTTTATGCTCATTTCTTGTCTTTAATGATGTATTCTGGGTTTATTTTGTTTATTTGATGAAAATGAACAAGAATACACACCATGGAAACATTTTTGTTTGATTTGTGTCGAGTGAGAATTTCACCTAGAACCCAAAGGGGGGGTATTGGCACTTTTCATGAAAAATGTGAAAAATTAAAATTTCTAAAAATGAAATAAATGCCTTCTATACACCTCAAACATTCACTCTATAATGGAAGATTGTGGTTTTTCGCAATATTTTTTCGAATTTTGGGCTCTTTTAATAACATTAACACTTGCGCTGAGGCATCTTTTATGCTCATTTCTTGTCTTTAATGATTTATTCTGGGTTTTATTTTGTTTATTTGATGAAAATGAACAACAATACACACCATGGAAACATTTTTGTTTGAAATATGTTGAGTGAGAATTTCACCTAGAACCCAAAGGGGGGGGTATTGGCCTTTTTCGTGGAAAAATGTGAAAAATTAAAATTTCTAAAAATGAAATAAATGCCTTCTATACACCTCAAACATTCACTCTATAATGGAAGATTCTTGTTTTTCGCAATATTTTTTGAAATTTGGGCTCTTTTACTAACATTAACATTTGCGCTGAGGCATCTTTTAGGCTCATTTCTAGTCTTTAATGATTTATTCTGGGTTTTATTTTGTTTATTTGATGAAAATGAACAACAATACACACCATGGAAACATTTTTGTTTGATTTGGGTCGAGCGAGAATTTCACCTAGAACCCAAAGGGGGGGGTATTGGCACTTTTCACGGAAAAATGTGAAAAATTAAAATTTCTAAAAAGGAAATAAATGCCTTCTATACACCTAAAACATTCACTCTATAATGGAAGATTGTGGTTTTTCGCAATATTTTTTTGAAATTTGGGCTCTTTTAATAACATTAACACTTTCGCTGAGGCATCTTTTATGCTCATTTCTTGTCTTTAATGATTTATTCTGGGTTTTATTTTGTTTATTTGATGAAAATGAACAACAATACACACCATGGAAACATTTTTGTTTGAAATGTGTTGAGTGAGAATTTCACCTAGAACCCAAAGGGGGGGTATTGGCCTTTTTCGTGGAAAAATGTGAAAAATTAAAATTTCTAAAAATGAAATAAATGTCTTCTATACACCTCAAACATTCACTCTATAATGGAAGATTGTTGTTTTTCGCATACTTTTTGAAATTTGGGCTCTTTTACTAACATTAACATTTGCGCTGAGGCATCTTTATGCTCATTTCTTGTCTTTAATGATGTATTCTGGGTTTTATTTTGTTTATTTGATGAAAATGAACAAGAATACACACCATGGAAACATTTTTGTTTGATTTGTGTCGAGTGAGAATTTCACCTAGAACCCAAAGGGGGGGGTATTGGCACTTTTCATGAAAAATGTGAAAAATTAAAATTTCTAAAAATGAAATAAATGCCTTCTATACACCTCAAACATTCACTCTATAATGGAAGATTGTTGTTTTTCGCAATATTTTTTGAAATTTGGGCTCTTTTACTAATATTAACATTTGCGCTGAGGCATCTTTATGCTCATTTCTTGTCTTTAATGATTTATTCTGGGTTTTATTTTGTTTATTTGATGAAAATGAACAACAATACACACCATGGAAACATTTTTGTTTGATTTGGGTCGAGCGAGAATTTCACCTAGAACCCAAAGGGGGGGGTATTGGCACTTTTCACGGAAAAATGTGAAAAATTAAAATTTCTAAAAAGGAAATAAATGCCTTTTATACACCTAAAACATTCACTCTATAATGGAAGATTGTGGTTTTTCGCAATATTTTTTTGAATTTTGGGCTCTTTTAATAACATTAACACTTGCGCTGAGGCATCTTTTATGCTCATTTCTTGTCTTTAATGATTTATTCTGGGTTTTATTTTGTTTATTTGATGAAAATAAACAACAATACACACCATGGAAACATTTTTGTTTGAAATATGTTGAGTGAGAATTTTACCTAGAACCCAAAGGGGGGGGTATTGCCTTTTTCGTGGAAAAATGTGAAAAATTAAAATTTCTAAAAATGAAATAAATGCCTTCTATACACCTCAAACATTCACTCTATAATGGAAGATTCTTGTTTTTCGCAATATTTTTTGAAATTTGGGCTCTTTTACTAACATTAACATTTGCGCTGAGGCATCTTTTATGCTCATTTCTTGTCTTTAATGATGTATTCTGGGTTTTATTTTGTTTATTTGATGAAAATGAACAACAATACACACCATGGAAACATTTTTGTTTGATTTGTGTCGAGTGAGAATTTCACCTAGAACCCAAAGGGGGGGTTTGGCCTTTTTCGTGGAAAAATGTGAAAAATTAAAATTTCTAAAAATGAAATAAATGCCTTCTATACACCTCAAACATTCACTCTATAATGGAAGATTCTTGTTTTTCGCAATATTTTTTGAAATTTGGGCTCTTTTACTAACATTAACATTTGCGCTGAGGCATCTTTTATGCTCATTTCTTGTCTTTAATGATGTATTCTGGGTTTTATTTTGTTTATTTGATGAAAATGAACAACAATACAAACCATGGAAACATTTTTGTTTGATTTGTGTCGAGTGAGAATTTCACCTAGAACCCAAAGGGGGGGGTATTGGCACTTTTCACGGAAAAATGTGAAAAATTAAAATTTCTAAAAATTAAAAAAATGCCTTCTATACACCTCAAACATTCACTCTATAATGGAAGATTGTGGTTTTTCGCAATATTTTTTTGAAATTTGGGCTCTTTTACTAACATTAACACTTGCGCTGAGGCATCTTTTATGCTCATTTCTTGTCTTTAATGATTTATTCTGGGTTTTATTTTGTTTATTTGATGAAAATGAACAACAAGACACACCATGGAAACATTTTTGTTTGATTTGCGTGGAGTGAGAATTTTACCTAGAACCCAAAGGGGGGGGTATTGGCCTTTTTCGTGGAAAAATGTGAAAAATTAAAATTTCTAAAATGAAATAAATGCCTTCTATACACCTCAAACATTCACTCTATAATGGAAGATTGTTGTTGTTCGCAATATTTTTTGAAATTTGGGCTCTTTAACTAACATTAACACTTGCGCTGAGGCATCTTTTATGCTCATTTCTTGTCTTTAATGATTTATTCTGGGTTTTATTTTGTTTATTTGATGAAAATGAACAACAATACACACCATGGAAACATTTTTGTTTGATATGTGTCGAGTGAGAATTTCACCTAGAACCCAAAGGGGGGGGTATTGGCACTTTTCACGGAAAAATGTGAAAAATTAAAATTTCTAAAATTAAAAAAATGCCTTCTATACACCTCAAGCATTCACTCTATAATGGAAGATTGTTGTTTTTCGCAATATTTTTGAAATTTGGGCTCTTTTACTAATATTAACATTTGCGCTGAGGCATCTTTATGCTCATTTCTTGTCTTTAATGATTTATTCTGGGTTTTATTTTGTTTATTTGATGAAAATGAACAACAATACACACCATGGAAACATTTTTGTTTGATTTGGGTCGAGCGAGAATTTCACCTAGAACCCAAAGGGGGGGGTATTGGCACTTTTCACGGAAAAATGTGAAAAATTAAAATTTCTAAAAAGGAAATAAATGCCTTCTATACACCTAAAACATTCACTCTATAATGGAAGATTGTGGTTTTTCGCAATATTTTTTTGAAATTTGGGCTCTTTTAATAACATTAACACTTGCGCTGAGGCATCTTTTATGCTCATTTCTTGTCTTTAATGATTTATTCTGGGTTTTATTTTGTTTATTTGATGAAAATGAACAACAATACACACCATGGAAACATTTTGTTTGAAATGTGTTGAGTGAGAATTTCACCTAGAACCCAAAGGGGGGGGTATTGGCCTTTTTCGTGGAAAAATGTGAAAAATTAAAATTCCTAAAAATGAAATGAATGCCTTCTATACACCTCAAACATTCACTCTATAATGGAAGATTGTTGTTTTTCGCAATATTTTTTGAAATTTGGGCTCTTTTACTAACATTAACATTTGCGCTGAGGCATCTTTTATGCTCATTTCTTGTCTTTAATGATGTATTCTGGGTTTTATTTTGTTTATTTGATGAAAATGAACAACAATACACACCATGGAAACATTTTTGTTTGATTTGTGTCGAGTGAGAATTTCACCTAGAACCCAAAGGCCAAAGGTTTTGGCCTTTTTCGTGGAAAAATGTGAAAATTTAAAATTTCTAAAAATGAAATAAATGCCTTCTATACACCTCAAACATTCACTCTATAATGGAAGATTGTTGTTTTTCGCAATATTTTTTGAAATTTGGGCTCTTTTACTAACATTAACATTTGCGCTGAGGCATCTTTTAGGCTCATTTCTAGTCTTTAATGATTTATTCTGGGTTTTATTTTGTTTATTTGATGAAAATGAACAACAATACACACCATGGAAACATTTTTGTTTGATTTGTGTCGAGTGAGAATTTCACCTAGAACCCAAAGGGGGGGGCACTTTTCACGGAAAAATGTGAAAAATTAAAATTTCTAAAAATTAAAAAAATGCCTTCTATACACCTAAAACATTCACTCTATAAAGGAAGATTGTGGTTTTTCGCAATATTTTTTTGAAATTTGGGCTCTTTTACTAACATTAACACTTGCGCTGAGGCATCTTTTATGCTCATTTCTTGTCTTTAATGATTTATTCTGGGTTTTATTTTGTTTATTTGATGAAAATGAACAACAATACACACCATGGAAACATTTTTGTTTTATTTGTGTCGAGTGAGAATTTCACCTAGAACCCAAAGGGGGGATTTTGGCCTTTTTCGTGGAAAAATGTGAAAAATTAAAATTTCTAAAAATGAAATAAATGCCTTCTATACACCTCAAACATTCACTCTATAATGGAAGATTGTTGTTTTTCGCAATTTTTTTTGAAATTTGGGCTCTTTTACTAACATTAACATTTGCGCTGAGGCATCTTTTATGCTCATTTCTTGTCTTTAATGATTTATTCTGGGTTTTATTTAGTTTATTTGATGAAAAGGAACAACAATACACAGCATGGAAACATTTTTGTTTGATTTGTGTCGAGTGAGAATTTCACCTAGAACCCAAAGGGGGGGGCACTTTTCACGGAAAAATGTGAAAAATTAAAATTTCTAAAAATTAAAAAAATGCCTTCTATACACCTAAAACATTCACTCTATAATGGAAGATTGTGGTTTTCGCAATATTTTTTTGAAATTTGGGCTCTTTTACTAACATTAACACTTGCGCTGAGGCATCTTTTATGCTCATTTCTTGTCTTTAATGATTTATTCTGGGTTTTATTTTGTTTATTTGATGAAAATGAACAACAATACACACCATGGAAACATTTTTGTTTTATTTGTGTCGAGTGAGAATTTCACCTAGAACCCAAAGGGGGGATTTTGGCCTTTTTCGTGGAAAAATGTGAAAAATTAAAATTTCTAAAAATGAAATAAATGCCTTCTATACACCTCAAACATTCACTCTATAATGGAAGATTGTTGTTTTTCGCAATTTTTTTTGAAATTTGGGCTCTTTTACTAACATTAACATTTGCGCTGAGGCATCTTTTATGCTCATTTCTTGTCTTTAATGATTTATTCTGGGTTTTATTTAGTTTATTTGATGAAAAGGAACAACAATACACAGCATGGAAACATTTTTGTTTGATTTGTGTCGAGTGAGAATTTCACCTAGAACCCAAAGGGGGGGTATTGGCCTTTTTCGTGGAAAAATGTGAAAAATTAAAATTTCTAAAAATGAAATAAATGCCTTGTATACACCTCAAGCATTCACTCTATAATGGATGATTGTTGTTTTTCGCAATATTTTTTGAAATTTGGGCTCTTTTATTAACATTAACATTTGCGCTGAGGCATCTTTTATGCTCATTTCTTGTCTTTAATGATTTATTCTGGGTTTTATTTTGTTTATTTGATGAAAATGAACAACAATACACACCATGGAAACATTTTTGTTTGATTTGTGTCGAGTGAGAATTTCACCTAGAACCCAAAGGGGGGGGTATTGGCACTTTTCACGGAAAAATGTGAAAAATTAAAATTTCTAAAAATTAAAAAAATGCCTTCTATACACCTAAAACATTCACTCTATAATGGAAGATTGTGGTTTTTCGCAATATTTTTTTGAAATTTGGGCTCTTTTACTAACATTAACATTTGCGCTGAGGCATCTTTTATGCTCATTTCTTGTCTTTAATGATTTATTCTGGGTTTTATTTAGTTTATTTGATGAAAAGGAACAACAATACACAGCATGGAAACATTTTTGTTTGATTTGTGTCGAGTGAGAATTTCACCTAGAACCCAAAGGGGGGGGTATTGGCCTTTTTCGTGGAAAAAATGTGAAAAATTAAAATTTCTAAAAATGAAATAAATGCCTTGTATACACCTCAAGCATTCACTCTATAATGGATGATTGTTGTTTTTCGCAATATTTTTTGAAATTTGGGCTCTTTTATTAACATTAACATTTGCGCTGAGGCATCTTTTATGCTCATTTCTTGTCTTTAATGATTTATTCTGGTTTTATTTTGTTTATTTGATGAAAATGAACAACAATACACACCATGGAAACATTTTTGTTTGATTTGTGTCGAGTGAGAATTTCACCTAGAACCCAAAGGGGGGGGTATTGGCACTTTTCACGGAAAAATGTGAAAAATTAAAATTTCTAAAAATTAAAAAATGCCTTCTATACACCTAAAACATTCACTCTATAATGGAAGATTGTGGTTTTTCGCAATATTTTTTTGAAATTTGGGCTCTTTTACTAACATTAACATTTGCGCTGAGGCATCTTTTATGCTCATTTCTTGTCTTTAATGATTTATTCTGGGTTTTATTTTGTTTATTTGATGAAAATGAACAACAATACACACCATGGAAACATTTTTGTTTGATTTGTGTTGAGTGAGAATTTCACCTAGAACCCAAAGGGGGGGGAATTGGCCTTTTTCGTGGAAAAATGTGAAAAATTAAAATTTCTAGAAATGAAATAAATGCCTTGTATACACCTCAAGCATTCACTCTATAATGGATGATTGTTGTTTTTCGCAATATTTTTTGAAATTTGGGCTCTTTTACTAACATTAACATCTGCGCTGAGGCATCTTTTAGGCTCATTTCTAGTCTTTAATGATTTATTCTGGGTTTTATTTTGTTTATTTGATGAAAATCAACAACAATACACACCATGGAAACATTTTTGTTTGATTTGTGTCGAGTGAGAATTTCACCTAGAACCCAAAGGGGGGGTATTGGCACTTTTCACGGAAAAATGTGAAAAATTAAAATTTCTAAAATGAAATAAATGCCTTCTATACACCTCAAACATTCACTCTATAATGGAAGATTCTTGTTTTTCGCAATATTTTTTGAAATTTGGGCTCTTTTACTAACATTAACATTTGCGCTGAGGCATCTTTTATGCTCATTTCTTGTCTTTAATGATGTATTCTGGGTTTTATTTTGTTTATTTGATGAAAATGAACAACAATACACACCATGGAAACATTTTTGTTTGATTTGTGTCGAGTGAGAATTTCACCTAGAACCCAAAGGCCAAAGGTTTTGGCCTTTTTCGTGGAAAAATGTGAAAATTTAAAATTTCTAAAAATGAAATAAATGCCTTCTATACACCTCAAACATTCACTCTATAATGGAAGATTGTTGTTTTTCGCAATATTTTTTGAAATTTGGGCTCTTTTACTAACATTAACATTTGCGCTGAGGCATCTTTTAGGCTCATTTCTAGTCTTTAATGATTTATTCTGGGTTTTATTTTGTTTATTTGATGAAAATGAACAACAATACACACCATGGAAACATTTTTGTTTGATTTGTGTCGAGTGAGAATTTCACCTAGAACCCAAAGGGGGGGGCACTTTTCACGGAAAAATGTGAAAAATTAAAATTTCTAAAATTAAAAAAATGCCTTCTATACACCTAAAACATTCACTCTATAATGGAAGATTGTGGTTTTTCGCAATATTTTTTTGAAATTTGGGCTCTTTTACTAACATTAACACTTGCGCTGAGGCATCTTTTATGCTCATTTCTTGTCTTTAATGATTTATTCTGGGTTTTATTTTGTTTATTTGATGAAAATGAACAACAATACACACCATGGAAACATTTTTGTTTTATTTGTGTCGAGTGAGAATTTCACCTAGAACCCAAAGGGGGGATTTTGGCCTTTTTCGTGGAAAAATGTGAAAAATTAAAATTTCTAAAAATGAAATAAATGCCTTCTATACACCTCAAACATTCACTCTATAATGGAAGATTGTTGTTTTTCGCAATTTTTTTTGAAATTTGGGCTCTTTTACTAACATTAACATTGCGCTGAGGCATCTTTTATGCTCATTTCTTGTCTTTAATGATTTATTCTGGGTTTTATTTAGTTTATTTGATGAAAAGGAACAACAATACACAGCATGGAAACATTTTTGTTTGATTTGTGTCGAGTGAGAATTTCACCTAGAACCCAAAGGGGGGGGTATTGGCCTTTTTCGTGGAAAAATGTGAAAAATTAAAATTTCTAAAAATGAAATAAATGCCTTGTATACACCTCAAGCATTCACTCTATAATGGATGATTGTTGTTTTTCGCAATATTTTTTGAAATTTGGGCTCTTTTATTAACATTAACATTTGCGCTGAGGCATCTTTTATGCTCATTTCTTGTCTTTAATGATTTATTCTGGGTTTTATTTTGTTTATTTGATGAAAATGAACAACAATACACACCATGGAAACATTTTTGTTTGATTTGTGTCGAGTGAGAATTTCACCTAGAACCCAAAGGGGGGGGTATTGGCACTTTTCACGGAAAAATGTGAAAAATTAAAATTTCTAAAAATTAAAAAAATGCCTTCTATACACCTAAAACATTCACTCTATAATGGAAGATTGTGGTTTTTCGCAATATTTTTTTGAAATTTGGGCTCTTTTACTAACATTAACATTTGCGCTGAGGCATCTTTTATGCTCATTTCTTGTCTTTAATGATTTATTCTGGGTTTTATTTTGTTTATTTGATGAAAATGAACAACAATACACACCATGGAAACATTTTTGTTTGATTTGTGTTGAGTGAGAATTTCACCTAGAACCCAAAGGGGGGGGGAATTGGCCTTTTTCGTGGAAAAATGTGAAAAATTAAAATTTCTAGAAATGAAATAAATGCCTTGTATACACCTCAAGCATTCACTCTATAATGGATGATTGTTGTTTTTCGCAATATTTTTTGAAATTTGGGCTCTTTTACTAACATTAACATCTGCGCTGAGGCATCTTTTAGGCTCATTTCTAGTCTTTAATGATTTATTCTGGGTTTTATTTTGTTTATTTGATGAAAATGAACAACAATACACACCATGGAAACATTTTTGTTTGATTTGTGTCGAGTGAGAATTTCACCTAGAACCCAAAGGGGGGGGTATTGGCACTTTTCACGGAAAAATGTGAAAAATTAAAATTTCTAAAAATGAAATAAATGCCTTCTATACACCTCAAACATTCACTCTATAATGGAAGATTCTTGTTTTTCGCAATATTTTTTGAAATTTGGGCTCTTTTACTAACATTAACATTTGCGCTGAGGCATCTTTTATGCTCATTTCTTGTCTTTAATGATGTATTCTGGGTTTTATTTTGTTTATTTGATGAAAATGAACAACAATACACACCATGGAAACATTTTTGTTTGATTTGTGTCGAGTGAGAATTTCACCTAGAACCCAAAGGCCAAAGGTTTTGGCCTTTTTCGTGGAAAAATGTGAAAAATTAAAATTTCTAAAAATGAAATAAATGCCTTCTATACACCTCAAACATTCACTCTATAATGGAAGATTGTTGTTTTTCGCAATATTTTTGAAATTTGGGCTCTTTTACTAACATTAAAATTTGCGCTGAGGCATCTTTTATGCTCATTTCTTGTCTTTAATGATTTATTCTGGGTTTTATTTAGTTTATTTGATGAAAAGGAACAAGAATACACAGCATGAAACATTTTTGTTAGATTTGTGTCGAGTGAGAATTTCACCTAGAACCCAAAGGGGGGGGTATTGGCCTTTTTCGTGGAAAAATGTGAAAAATTAAAATTTCTAAAAATGAAATAAATGCCTTGTATACACCTCAAGCATTCACTCTATAATGGATGATTGTTGTTTTTCGCAATATTTTTTGAAATTTGGGCTCTTTTATTAACATTAACATTTGCGCTGAGGCATCTTTTATGCTCATTTCTTGTCTTTAATGATTTATTCTGGGTTTTATTTTGTTTATTTGATGAAAATGAACAACAATACACACCATGGAAACATTTTTGTTTGATTTGTGTCGAGTGAGAATTTCACCTAGAACCCAAAGGGGGGGGGTATTGGCACTTTTCGTGGAAAAATGTGAAAAATTAAAATTTCTAAAATGAAATAAATGCCTTCTATACACCTCAAACATTCACTCTATAATGGAAGATTGTTGTTTTTCGCAATATTTTTTGAAATTTGGGCTCTTTTACTAACATTAACATTTGCGCTGAGGCATCTTTTATGCTCATTTCTTGTCTTTAATGATTTATTCTGGGTTTTATTTAGTTTATTTGATGAAAAGGAACAACAATACACAGCATGGAAACATTTTTGTTAGATTTGTGTCGAGTGAGAATTTCACCTAGAACCCAAAGGGGGGGGTATTGGCCTTTTTCGTGGAAAAATGTGAAAAATTAAAATTTCTAAAAATGAAATAAATGCCTTGTATACACCTCAAGCATTCACTCTATAATGGATGATTGTTGTTTTTCGCAATATTTTTTGAAATTTGGGCTCTTTTATTAACATTAACATTTGCGCTGAGGCATCTTTTATGCTCATTTCTTGTCTTTAATGATTTATTCTGGGTTTTATTTTGTTTATTTGATGAAAATGAACAACAATACACACCATGGAAACATTTTTGTTTGATTTGTGTCGAGTGAGAATTTCACCTAGAACCCAAAGGGGGGGGGTATTGGCACTTTTCGTGGAAAAATGTGAAAAATTAAAATTTCTAAAAATGAAATAAATGCCTTCTATACACCTCAAACATTCACTCTATAATGGAAGATTGTTGTTTTTCGCAATATTTTTTGAAATTTGGGCTCTTTTACTAACATTAACATTTGCGCTGAGGCATCTTTTATGCTCATTTCTTGTCTTTAATGATTTATTCTGGGTTTTATTTAGTTTATTTGATGAAAAGGAACAACAATACACAGCATGGAAACATTTTTGTTTGATTTGTGTCGAGTGAGAATTTCACCTAGAACCCAAAGGGGGGGGTATTGGCCTTTTTCGTGGAAAAATGTGAAAAATTAAAATTTCTAAAATGAAATAAATGCCTTGTATACACCTCAAGCATTCACTCTATAATGGATGATTGTTGTTTTTCGCAATATTTTTTGAAATTTGGGCTCTTTTATTAACATTAACATTTGCGCTGAGGCATCTTTTATGCTCATTTCTTGTCTTTAATGATTTATTCTGGGTTTTATTTTGTTTATTTGATGAAAATGAACAACAATACACACCATGGAAACATTTTTGTTTGATTTGTGTCGAGTGAGAATTTCACCTAGAACCCAAAGGGGGGGGTATTGGCACTTTTCACGGAAAAAAGTGAAAAATTAAAATTTCTAAAAATGAAATAAATGCCTTCTATACACCTCAAACATTCACTCTATAATGGAAGATTGTTGTTTTTCGCAATATTTTTTGAAATTTGGGCTCTTTTACTTACATTAACATTTGCGCTGAGGCATCTTTTAGGCTCATTTCTTGTCTTTAATGATTTATTCTGGGTTTTATTTTGTTTATTTGATGAAAATGAACAACAATACACACCATGGAAACATTTTTGTTTGATTTGTGTCGAGTGAGAATTTCACCTAGAACCCTAAGGGGGGGGTATTGGCCTTTTTCGTGGAAAAATGTGAAAAATTAAAATTTCTAAAAATGAAATAAATGCCTTCTATACACCTCAAACATTCACTCTATAATGGAAGATTGTTGTTTTTCGCAATATTTTTTGAAATTTGGGCTCTTTTACTAACATTAACATTTGCGCTGAGGCATCTTTTAGGCTCATTTCTTGTCTTTAATGATTTATTCTGGGTTTTATTTAGTTTATTTGATGAAAAGGAACAACAATACACAGCATGGAAACATTTTTGTTTGATTTGTGTCGAGTGAGAATTTCACCTAGAACCCAAAGGGGGGGGTATTGGCCTTTTTCGTGGAAAAATGTGAAAAATTAAAATTTCTAAAAATGAAATAAATGCCTTGTATACACCTCAAGCATTCACTCTATAATGGATGATTGTTGTTTTTCGCAATATTTTTTGAAATTTGGGCTCTTTTATTAACATTAACATTTGCGCTGAGGAATCTTTTATGCTCATTTCTTGTCTTTAATGATTTATTCTGGGTTTTATTTTGTTTATTTGATGAAAATGAACAACAATACACACCATGGAAACATTTTTGTTTGATTTGTGTCGAGTGAGAATTTCACCTAGAACCCAAAGGGGGGGTATTGGCACTTTTCACGGAAAAATGTGAAAAATTAAAATTTCTAAAAATTAAAAAATGCCTTCTATACACCTAAAATATTCACTCTATAATGGAAGATTGTGGTTTTTCGCAATATTTTTTTGAAATTTGGGCTCTTTTACTAACATTAACATTTGCGCTGAGGCATCTTTTATGCTCATTTCTTGTCTTTAATGATTTATTCTGGGTTTTATTTTGTTTATTTGATGAAAATGAACTACAATACACACCATGGAAACATTTTTGTTTGATTTGTGTTGAGTGAGAATTTCACCTAGAACCCAAAGGGGGGGGAATTGGCCTTTTTCGTGGAAAAATGTGAAAAATTAAAATTTCTAAAAATGAAATAAATGCCTTGTATACACCTCAAGCATTCACTCTATAGTGGATGATTGTTGTTTTTCGCAATATTTTTTGAAATTTGGGCTCTTTTACTAACATTAACATTTGCGCTGAGGCATCTTTTATGCTCATTTCTTGTCTTTAATGATTTATTCTGGGTTTTATTTTGTTTATTTGATGAAAATGAACAACAATACACACCATGGAAACATTTTTGTTTGATTTGTGTCGAGTGAGAATTTCACCTAGAACCCAAAGGGGGGGGGTATTGGCACTTTTCATGGAAAAATGAGAAAAATTAAAATTTCTAAAAATGAAATAAATGCCTTCTATACACCTCAAACATTCACTCTATAATGGAAGATTGTTGTTTTTCGCAATATTTTTTGAAATTTGGGCTCTTTTACTAACATTAACATTTGCGCTGAGGCATCTTTTATGCTCATTTCTTGTCTTTAATGATGTATTCTGGGTTTTATTTTGTTTATTTGATGAAAATGAACAACAATACACACCATGGAAACATTTTTGTTTGATTTGTGTCGTGTGAGAATTTCACCTAGAACCCAAAGGGGGGGATATTGGCTGTTTTCACGGAAACATGTGAAAAATTAAAATTTCTAAAAATGAAATAAATGCCTTCTATACACCTCAAACATTCACTCTATAATGGAAGATTGTTGTTTTTCGCAATATTTTTGAAATTTGGGCTCTTTTACTAACATTAACATTTGCGTTGAGGCATCTTTTAGGGTCATTTCTTGTCTTTAATGATTTATACTGGGTTTTATTTTGTTTATTTGATGAAAATGAACAACAATACACACCATGGAAACATTTTTGTTTGATTTGTGTCGAGTGAGAATTTCACCTAGAACCAAGAGGGGGGGGGTATTGGCCTTTTTCGTGGAAAAATGTGAAAAATTAAAATTTCTAAAAATGAAATAAATGCCTTCTATACACCTCAAACATTCACTCTATAATGGAAGATTGTTCTTTTTCGCAATATTTTTGAAATTTGGGCTCTTTTACTAACATTAACATTTGCGCTGAGGCATCTTTATGCTCATTTCTTGTCTTTAATGATTTATTCTGGGTTTTATTTTGTTTATTTGATGAAAATGAACAACAATACACACCATGGAAACATTTTTGTTTGATTTGGGTCGAGTGATAATTTCACCTAGAACCCAAAGGGGGGGGTATTGGCACTTTTCACGGAAAAATGTGAAAAATTAAAATTTCTAAAAAAGAAATTCTATACACCTCAAACATTCACTCTTCAATGGAAGATTGTTGTTTTTCGCAATATTTTTTGAAATTTGGGCTCTTTTACTAACATTTACATTTGCGCTGAGGCATCTTTTAGGCTCATTTCTTGTCTTTAATGATTTATTCTGGGTTTTATTTTGTTTATTTGATGAAAATGAACAACAATACACACCATGGAAACATTTTTGTTTGATTTGTGTCGAGTGAGAATTTCACCTAGAACCCAAAGGGGGGGGTATTGGCCTTTTTCGTGGAAAAATGTGAAAAATTAAAATTTCTAAAAATGAAATAAATGCCTTGTATACACCTCAAGCATTCACTCTATAATGGATGATTGTTGTTTTTCGCAATATTTTTTGAAATTTGGGCTCTTTTACTAACATTAACATTTGCGCTGAGGCATCTTTTATGCTCATTCTTGTCTTTAATGATTTATTCTGGGTTTTATTTTGTTTATTTGATGAAAATGAACAACAATACACACCATGGAAACATTTTTGTTTGATTTGTGTCGAGTGAGAATTTCACCTAGAACCCAAAGGGGGGGGGGTATTGGCACTTTTCATGGAAAAATGTGAAAAATTAAAATTTCTAAAAATGAAATAAATGCCTTCTATACACCTCAAACATTCACTCTATAATGGAAGATTGTTGTTTTTCGCAATATTTTTTGAAATTTGGGCTCTTTTACTAACATTAACATTTGCGTTGAGGCATCTTTTAGGCTCATTTCTTGTCTTTAATGATTTATTCTGGGTTTTATTTTGTTTATTTGATGAAAATGAACAACAATACACACCATGGAAACATTTTTGTTTGATTTGTGTCGAGTGAGAATTTCACCTAGAACCCAAAGGGGGGGTATTGGCCTTTTTCGTGGAAAAATGTGAAAAATTAAAATTTCTAAAAATGAAATAAATGCCTTCTATACACCTCAAACATTCACTCTATAATGGAAGATTGTTGTTTTTCGCAATATTTTTTGAAATTTGGGCTCTTTTACTAACATTAACATTTGCGCTGAGGCATCTTTTAGGCTCATTTCTTGTCTTTAATGATTTATTCTGGGTTTTATTTTGTTTATTTGATGAAAATGAACAACAATACACACCATGGAAACATTTTTGTTTGATTTGTGTCGAGTGAGAATTTCACCTAGAACCCAAAGGGGGGGGTATTGGCACTTTTCGTGGAAAAATGTGAAAAATTAAAATTTCTAAAATGAAATAAATGCCTTCTATACACCTCAAACATTCACTCTATAATGGAAGATTGTTGTTTTTCGCAATATTTTTTGAAATTTGGGCTCTTTTACTAACATTAACATTTGCGCTGAGGCATCTTTTATGCTCATTTCTTGTCTTTAATGATTTATTCTGGGTTTTATTTAGTTTATTTGATGAAAAGGAACAACAATACACAGCATGGAAACATTTTTGTTTGATTTGTGTCGAGTGAGAATTTCACCTAGAACCAAAGGGGGGGGTATTGGCCTTTTTCGTGGAAAAATGTGAAAAATTAAAATTTCTAAAAATGAAATAAATGCCTTGTATACACCTCAAGCATTCACTCTATAATGGATGATTGTTGTTTTTCGCAATATTTTTTGAAATTTGGGCTCTTTTATTAACATTAACATTTGCGCTGAGGCATCTTTTATGCTCATTTCTTGTCTTTAATGATTTATTCTGGGTTTTATTTTGTTTATTTGATGAAAATGAACAACAATACACACCATGGAAACATTTTTGTTTGATTTGTGTCGAGTGAGAATTTCACCTAGAACCCAAAGGGGGGGTATTGGCACCTTTCACGGAAAAATGTGAAAAATTAAAATTTCTAAAAATTAAAAAAATGCCTTCTATACACCTAAAACATTCACTCTATAATGGAAGATTGTGGTTTTTCGCAATATTTTTTTGAAATTTGGGCTCTTTTACTAACATTAACATTTGCGCTGAGGCATCTTTTATGCTCATTTCTTGTCTTTAATGATTTATTCTGGGTTTTATTTTGTTTATTTGATGAAAATGAACAACAATACACACCATGGAAACATTTTTGTTTGATTTGTGTCGAGTGAGAATTTCACCTAGAACCCAAAGGGGGGGGGTATTGGCACTTTTCATGGAAAAATGTGAAAAATTAAAATTTCTAAAAATGAAATAAATGCCTTCTATACACCTCAAACATTCACTCTATAATGGAAGATTGTTGTTTTTCGCAATATTTTTGAAATTTGGGCTCTTTTACTAACATTAACATTTG